>NC_134871.1:53144829-53384829 GCF_049852395.1 Peromyscus maniculatus bairdii
CACGGCCTCTTTTCACTAATGGTTATTGCATGCATTTATGTATATCCGTACATATTCCTAAATATAACCTTGTGCGTATGTTTTTAGGGCTGACTATTTAGCACTGGACAAACAGTTGTGTGCTCTTCCCTGGGAAGGCCACCTCTCCCGCTCCCAGCTTTCCTCAGTTGCCTGTAGCTCTTTGCGTAGGGTTGAGGCCCCGTGGGCTTTTTCCCATCCAGCTTGGCGTGTCCACTGGTGTCATCCTTGTTCAGCTCACATTTGGGCAGCCATATTGGTGAGACTTCATAGGTATAGCCTCTGATATTACTAGAGGACACAATCTCCCAGCAAACTCTCTGATGCCCTGGCCCTTACAATCTTTCTGTCCCTCCTCCAGAATGTCTCCTGAGCCTTGGGAAGCACTTGTCTCTTTAAGGCACAGTCAGAAACTGCTGCTTCTGATATTCCAATTTCAGATATCACTTTAGCATTTCTTATGACTAGCAATGGTGCTTTAGAAATGGGGCCTCGGTACCTTTGTCTTGGGCTTGGTTGGATGTGCATTGCGAAACATCTTGCTTTCCCCAAAGCAGCTGACTCTCGTGTGTGTGTGTGTGTGTGTGTGTGTGTGTGTGTGTGTGTGTGTGTGTTTGTAGCTGCTGCAGCTCAATGGCATCACCCTCAGCATCCATTGAACAAGGACACACACACACTGAGTGCCTATTGGGTACCAAGCTCCACACTGGGCTTTGTCTCACAGAGAGCTTGAAATGTCCCTGGATGATGTGGGGTGGGGATGCTGGGTTAACTCAGCCCTCTTTTCTTGCTTGCTCCCCCTGGAGCAAGGTCTGTACCTGCTTGGACTTGGTGAGGCCCATCCTGGCGTCTCCTTTCATCCTCTCCTCACCTTGCCCCATCCAGGTCTGAGGTCAGCTCTCCAGGGCTGTGACCACATCTTGTTAGCAGCTCCCTGCTTCCTGCTCTCTGTGCGGTTTCCTTGGCTCAGCCCAGGCGGTCTGCTCATGCATCTTTGTAGCTTTCCAGACCTCTGTGCTTTCAAGAGCTGCCTTTTATCCCTGGCTGAGCTTTGTTAAGCTCAGAGAGTGTCAGCATCAGCGGAGAGGAACATGAATGTGCCAGGTGTCCTGCCCTATGGAAGGGACTTTACGTCCTTCCAGTTGGCCTGCTCCACCTATACACCTGCCTGGAGAGTCTCAGGGAGCTGAGAGGGTCCTCGGAGTTCAGGATCTTTGCTCCACCTCCAATGCAACATTTGGGGAAACAGAGGCTCTGGAAGATTGCAAGGTAAGATAGTTGCAGAGCTGAACTGGTCCCTCTTCCTGAGCCCTAGGCTCTCTCTCCATAGCCTCACAGTGCCAGCTCCCCAAGGGACTTCATGCCTAGCCCTAGAATGGAAACTAGTATGTTTTCCAGACTGCCACCAGAATGACCAAGCATATCTTAGCCACGGTCCTCACCATCTGTGGCCACCATTTGACCTTCTGGAATGCCCTCGGCCCTTCGCTGGGGAAACGCTTGCGAACTCATCTGACCTTACTGGCTTTTGTTATCTGTTGTATGGGGATGGTAATAGCACATTCATTCATGTGTGTTGGGCCCTTGCTCGATACCAAACCCTGCACTGGGCGTGTAGGGGAGTGTGGGGCAGGGGCCGTCTCTGAAGGAGTGAGATATGGGTCTGTTTGTGGAAGCCCAGTCCCAGGATTGGTTGGAAAGGGCTTGCTCAGGGAGGGCAGCTTGGGAAGAGCAACGCTTGGCTGATGGACACAGGGTGAATTAGAAAGAGGGGCTGGAAGGAAAGGGTGTCTGAGGTGCATGGATCAGGATATACAGGTGACCCAGAGGTGAGGCGTCTGAGTGGATAGGGAGTCAGGACAGAACAGCCCCAGTGGCCACCACGGTCTCATACAAGTGCCGCTGTCATCAACTGTGCTGGGTGGCTTTGTGTTGATTTGTCACATTTGGAAATGGGGAACCTCAGTAGAGAAAACTGCCCCCACCAGACTGGTCTGTGGGCAAGCCCGTGGTGCGTTTTCTTGATTAATGACTGATGTGGGAGGGGCCACCCCCTGGGCAGGTGGTCCTGGGTCGGATAAGAAAGCAGGCTGAGCAAGCCATGAGAACAAGCCAGTCAGCAGCACCCTTCCACAGTCTCTGCTTCAGTTCCTACCTCCGGTTCCTGCCCTGCTTGAGTTCCCGCCTTGGCCTCCCTCAGTGAACTGTGACCCAGGATGTATAAGCCAATTGACCCCCATCCCCATCCCTCCAGGTTGCTTTTAGTCTGTGCTTTATCACAGCAATAGGAAACCCGGTGAGGACACCAGCCCTCTGAGGCCACCACAGGTCTTTTGTGAATGTGCCTGGGCACATATGCTCTGCCAGATCATGGCTTCTGGGGATACAGGGGCCCCCACAGACTCCTTTCATCTGTGGGGAGCCTTATGACGGGGTGTAGAAGCATAGACACCCTTCATCCTGACGTGGTCCACGCTGTGGTAGCAACCGGAAACATACAGTTGAAGACGGCTAGGACTGAATGTCCCTGTTTGAAAAACATTTCCCAGGGAAAACAAATGTTGGAAAGTTAAACATTTGGGCTATTAGTGCGGAACAGAAGAAAAGCCGCATTTGCCTTTTAAATATGGGCACCAGTGTGGCACAGTGGTTCCAGAAGCATCCCACGCAGGACCCGCAGGAGCCATTGGTGCCTGCAGTAGGGCCAGCCTGCAGTCTAGAAGAGCGGCTGCTGAGCCAGCACACATCCACCCACAGCGAGGTCTTTGCAGCAGGAAGCTGAGGGTGAGTGCGGGTCCCTGAGCCTCTCTCTGTGTACCCTGGGTCATGCTGGGACTTTTGGAAGCCTCTGCTTTGACCTCCACTGTCTTGGCTCCCATTTCTGGGCTGTGTGGTGGATGACAGTACTGAGTAACCCAGAGAACCCCGAGATCCGATACAATCAGCTGATGTCCAGGACGTGTCCAGGATCGGCTTTTCTGTGCTCTGATATATGGACACCTTAGAGTCTCACGGGCTGCAGGGATGGACTTGGCCAGGGTTAGCAGCAGCCTTCCACAGGCAAACCGAACACACAACCCCTTTGTGGGGCTCTCAGCTGGGACCTCTCTCCACTTGCCCTGATTTACCCCACGTGCCATACTGTGAGGAACAGCTCCTGTGCCCCAGAATGAGCCACTGCTGAGGCTCTTGTCCATATTTCTACTTCATCTCCTGACAGGCTGAGCTTCCCTGTGGGTCCTGGGGTCACATAGTATGCTTCTTGCACTTAAGCAACTGAGTGCCCTTTGCGTTTCTGTCTTATACGGCTGATAGACCAAGTCTTGGGTGGGGAAAACTTGTGACTGTGTCTTCACTGGCACACGATGAGCTTAGTGAGCATCCAGGTTACAGGTGAGGGTGCCGAAGGCTCCTCTTTGATCAACCAGCCAATGGGAGGTAGAGATGGGGTTGTACTCCGCAGCCTGGTACCCTGCCCTCCTGCCTTCCTCTGCATGCTGGGGACTGTGGTCCTTGCTTGCAAAGGATGTTAAGATGCATCATGTATACATTGCTAATCCTGGTGCCTGGCCCAGAGAGGTCACTACAGGGCTGCAGGCATATCCTCTGTCTCTCATGCCCTGCTCCCATGCTCTCCTGCCTGTCCAGGTCACACATGGGATTCCCTTCTCCTTACATCACTGGCCTACAGAGTCCACGCTGCATGCATGGCCCTATGACTTGGTGGTCGCTGGCAGCTTGTTGCTGATTTCAGAGCTAGCTTTTTTTTCCAGTGTTCCCTTAGACTGTGCACCACGCTCAGCCGTCTGCTAACTTGAATCTCCCAGACATTGGCAAGCGTTTAAACACAGAACTGTCAGCGACGCACTAAAAATGCAATCAGAGATCGTTACACCGTCCCTTCATCCCACCCCCCTCTGCTGTGTTCTGTGAGACGGGGAATGGGCAGGAAAAAAAGCAGTAAGTGGGCATTTTCCTGATTGTCATTGTGTTTCAAGCACAGTAAAACCCCGCTGGGCGCAATGCGCCACTCCGGGACCGGCACTGATAGTGCAGAAATATGCATGCCTCTTGTTGAGTGTGGAGATCATGCCGTGTGGAGGAAGTACTTCCTCTGGGATGGGACATGTTAGCAGTAAAGGATGGTAACCTCTTTGGAGGGAGATGAATGTCAGGACTTAGAAAGCAGGCACCCCCAGGAGTCCCTCAGCAGGTTCTGTGCACCTCAACCTGGCTGCCCCTGGAAGCCTGGTGCGGAGGTTCTTGGACTCCATGCCTCTGGCAAACGAAAAGGAAAAAGCACACGTCCCCCTCATCTGTTCTCCTGATTGACAGTCCATGGTCTCTTTACCCACTGAGAAACCCGCAGCTAGCAAATGCCAGGATCTTGAGTAAGCTGGAGGGGGAAGATGGCTTCTGGGTGGATAGCTGAGTGTCACCATGCTGACATGGTAGGGTGTGCCCACCAGTTCCAAAAAGCCAGGGGTAGAGGCTGGTTTTGAGGTCAAGGGTTGGGGGTGAGCATTCCAATGCACCCCCAAGGCCACCTGGTATGTCTCCTATTGTGGGGCTTATGATGTCCTTCAAACCACTGCCCCATTCTTCTTGAATGTCCCCATAGCCTTTCCTGTCTCTCAAACAACCACCCTGGGACTCATCCCAGTAGAGACTGGCTGTGGTGGTTTGAATAAGAATAGTCCTGACAGCCTCATACATCTGAATGCTTAGTCACCAGAGAAGGGAACTCTTTGATAGGATCCGAAGGATTAGGGGGTGTGGCCTCGATGGAGGAACTGTGTCGCTGGAGGTGGGCTTTGAGGTTTCCAAAGCCCATGTCAGACCCAGTTGCTCCCTGCTGCCTTCAAGTCAGAATGTAGGACTCTCAGCTCCTTCTCCAGCACCACGTCTGCCTGCATGCTGCCACGCTCCCTACCATGATGATAATGGACTAAACTTCTGAAACTCTAAGCCAGGCCCAATTAAATGCTTTCTTTTGTAAGAGTTGCCTTGGTCACGGTGTCTCTTCCTAGCGATAGAACAGTGACTAAGACACTGTCATCAGGACACTGTCTGAGCAGGAGGCCAGGGTTCAAGTCCTAGGTCTCCACTGTCTCACTGTGTGACCTTCAGCAACTCCATGTTCTCTCTGAGGCTTAGCTTTCTACTCTGTCCCGCAAAGGGCATGGATCTCTGCAGGCCACTAAACTGCTCTTGTTATCTTTGGGGCCTTAGAAGGAAGGGACTGCAGCACAGAAGGCCTGGACTCGAGTTTCTAGAAGAGTCCAACCTCAATGAAGAACACGGGCTTCCAGCCTAGCATGCATTTGGACGGGCTGACCAAAGCCTCGGCTGCCTCTGGGCCGAGGATGACAGGGAAGAAGAAAAGGCATTTGGACTTATCTGCCACCCTGAGCCTGACCAGGGTGGTCTAAGCCATCCACTCCCTCAAGCTGCCCCCAGCTGGGACCTTCCAATGGCTGCCTCCTCTGGCTTCTTGCATGTGCCATCCCTGGCTCCACAGGGTGACAGTGTGACCTGGTCTTAGATGGTGTGTCCCAATCACTTCCACCTCTGCTTGTGGAACATCCCTGCCCCAGGGGTCACGCTGCTCTCTGGAGGCCCCCTGGCTGTCAGACCTCTCCTCTGCTGTGGGTGGGGGGCAGGGGTTTGCAGCAGCCGGGCCCTGGGGTGGGGGGTACACTCCCTTCTCTGTGCAGGTAGAGGGTGGGAAGGCAGTACTCCCCAAGAATGCTTTTGCCTTGAGCTTCTGGAATCTTAACCACACTCAGATTGGTGAGAGGCTCTGGGTTGTGGGACTGGAGGACAAACCCGTGACAAGGGGTCCTAGCCCTAGAACAGAGGAGGGGGCTTCACCCAAGTCAGCGATGACCAGGCCATTGGAGAGCCTTGGTCCGGCCTCCATTCTTCCCATCTGCCACAGATGGACGGTTAAGATGGATGAAGAAAGGAAGTCTATCCCCTGGCAGGAACAGTTGGAGGGAAGGGAGGATCCAGAAAAACGGAGATCATTTTGATGTGAAGGAAACAGTCAGAGCTATCTCAGGGTGGACGGATTGATAAATGTATCCCTCCACCCATCTCTCCACTCATCTACCTATGTGTCCGTCTACCCACCCACCCATGCACATAAAATCCGTTTATACACCTTTCAGTCACCCACCCTTTCACACGCTCCCCACCACCTACCATTCACCCACCCATTCACTCTTTCACCCACCCACCAATCCACTTATCCATCCTCCCTCTCACCCCCACCTACCCACTCATCCATTCACTGTCCACCCCTAATTATCCATCCAGCTACTCATTCACCCACCAGCTACCCACTCACTCATTTTATCTGGTCATCCATCCATCCATCCATCCATCCATCCATCCATCCATCCATCCATCCACCCACCCACCCATCCACCCATCCACCCATCCACCCATCCACCCATCCACCCATCCATCCATCCATCCATCCATCCATCCATCCATCCATCCATCCATCCATCCACCCACCCACCCACCCACCCACCCACCCATCCATCCATCCATCCATCCATCCATCCATCCATCCATCCATCCATCCATCCACCCTCTCACCCTTCCTCCTACTCACCCACCCATTCACCCACCCACCTGCTGAGAGACAAGGTAGCATGATGGCTCAGAATGTACCCCCATGCCGTCACACGTGGCCAGTGTCTGCTGCCCTCCATGTCCTTCAGTCACTCAGTTGCTGACTTGTCCTAGGCTTAGACAAGCCAAACCATTTCCCTCGGATGTCAAAAGGGAAGGAAAATGCTTAGAGTCTGTGGAGGTCACAGGCAGCTGGTAAACTGCCAAGTCCAACTGACCACCCAGACAGAGGTACTCATGGCTAGTCCTCCATCTTGTTGATGGGGGTAGGTATGCCACCCTGGGAAGGTCCAGCTCCGGCCTGGGTGTGGGAGGTAATTCTTTGTGCCCTGTCGTAATTACTGGAGACTGTGTTCTTCAGCTCTCCTTGTCTGCTGGTGGGAACCCCTGAGGGGAGCTGACAGCTTCCTGCACACCCAGCCCCCAGGGAGTCACCGCTGCAGAAGCAAATGGAATTGTGCAGTTGGCGTAATTTGCCGATTTGCTTAAGTAGCACCCCCAGTTAGAGACATGACAGGAACCCATTAGCGTGGCTCCGCCCCCAGCCTCACCGGCACTGGAAGTGGGATGGATGGGTGGTGAGATGTGGAAGCTAGGATGAGTCAGGGATTCAGGCAGCCAGTGGTGGCCCCCTGTCCATCCTGCTGGATTCTCTTGTCACCTGGTCCGGTCCTTGTCCTGTGCTTGGGGAAGGGCTGGTGAGGCTCCCAGGCTGACTCGGGTGGCCTTGAAGGACTCTGAGTCAGTGACCCAGAGGTACCGAGTTGGTCAACCCTTATAACATCTCCCCTGCACCTGAGCCGTGGTGGCCCCTCTGTCTACTGGATTTAGCTCCGAGGCCCTCAGATAAGGAGTGGACTTGATGACATCCCTCTGTGGGGAATCAAGATCTCGATGACACCCGGGCAACTGTCAGGGGCAGGTGGTCTGTACTGCTCCCCCCTGCCGCTCTGCCCACTCTGTCCCCATCACTCAGCTCCAGTGCAGCAGCAGCTGGCTTTACTCACCAGACTTACGCTGGGAACAGAGATGGGTGGAGCTAACATGTTCACTCCCCTGACTCTGGGGCTTCCCACCAGGGGCTAGGTTGTAGTAAACCTCAAGATTGAGCTTGGGGGCTCCCATCTCCCACAGCTTCACTGGAAACTCCCAGGCCAGCGCACAGTTATTGCAAGGCTCCAAACGCCCATGTCCGTGGACAGCATCTCAAAATGAGTGAATTGGACTCTGAGATGGACTGGTGGGGACTGGAGAAAATGGGTATCTTCATCCTGTCTAAGGGGATACATAGTCAATACTTCATGACTGAACCAGGAGCACCACATGTTAACAACAATAAAGTAACAATAATAATAACTAAATAATAAGTGAATTTTTATTGGGAATCTCTCACATTTTTATTTTTGGCAACAAATTCAATTAAAAAGCAAAGTTGTACCAAGCTAAGTATATCTGGGAGGAGGGAGGGATGGGACTTGTAGCTTCTAGTGTACAAATTCTCTCTCAGAGAAGTTTTTCCTTTTGAATATCAAAAGGTTTTGTCTATTTCCATTCAGTGTGTTCTGTGGTGCCAGAGATTTCTCAAGTGTTCCTGTTCCCATCTCATGTGTGAGGAAACCGAGGCATGGTGGGGTGCCAAGCCCCACAGGGGGTTAATGGTGAAACTGAGCTGTGAACTCAGACCTGTCCTGGTACCATGGCTTCCCAGAGCTGATAAACAGGCTTGGGGGCATCGAGTCAATGTGCAAACTGGGCATGTGTGCACCTCTGGGTCCCCCACTGCCACACTGCCCTGGCCAGACAGAGTCAGTGGCTGTACCCAGCGCTTTGCCTTGACTGTAAGGCATGTGGCTGAGCAGGTTGTATAGGTCTCAGCTGGGCGGGCTCGGGAAAGTGTGTCACTGTAGTGTTGTGTCAGGGGGAGCTGAGGAGTTCCTGCCGGAGTATCCCTTTTAAAAACTCTCCACTCAGGCAAAACTACAGAAAAGAATTTCAGGATGAGTCAGCGAGGAGCAGAGGCAGGGTTTATTAGCAGATTTGAGATTGTGTGTATGGGCCTGTGAGTGCAGCAACTACAGAGGCCAGCAGAGGGCATCAGGTCCACTGGGGCTGAAGTCATAGGCAACTGTAAGCCTCCAGATGTGGGTGCTGGGGACAGCACTGAGGTTCCCTGGAAGGGCAGAAGCATTTTTAACTGCTGCGCCATCTCTCCAGCCCCTAGAAGACATTTTGACAGTTTTAAGTATAGGTATTAGAGAGGGGTGTGTAACTTGGGAAAAAGATAGTGTGCAATACTGTACCCCAGGTGTGGGTATGTGCTAGGAGGGAGAGGGAGGTAGAAAAGAGTGGGGGAGAGGGAGGAGGGAAGGGGAGAGAGTGAGTTGACCTTAACTGTCTTTGTGGTAGTCATGTATATGATTTAGCGGCTTCTGAAGTTACATCTCCAAAGGCTTCTAAGGGTCTCTCCCCCTCTCTCTCTGACTTCAGAGGGTGGTTTCTGAAATACAGTAGATAGGATTATGGCTGATAAGGTAAAGCCCTGGGTCACAAGGGTTACGCAGGGAGTTGAGAGTTGTTTTCACCGTGAACAAAGTTAATCGCCTTGTTAGTGAGATTCCCAGGAAACTGCAGGTCACACGCGGAAAGAAATAAGGGCATGTTCCAGATCACATGCACAGGCTTTGAGCACAGCTCGCCGCCACTTTAACATGATTTGAAGTATCTCTATGTGGAAGGAACACTGACTATGTGGGCAACCTTGATCCTCAGCTGTCGAGAAGCTTCAAACAGACCTGGTGGGTGAGGGGCTAAGGTGGGTGAGGGGCTCCTTTCCATTCCCCTGTCCCCTGAATTTTTCACCTTTCTGTTTTGCCTGGGTTATGCAGCAGTGAGTGCGTGGAGTCACATGGTATCACATATCACAAGCCTGACCTGCCCGTCCTGGCTCTCATCTGAGGCTGGGACCAGCCTTCTTCCCAGAATGCACATGGTGGCTGAGTCTCAACAGGGTTGTTGAATCTGATTCCAGATCCTGAGTGTGGGTTACTCTGAAGACAGGCAGCAGACCAAACTTGGTTCTTCTGGGAATGCTCACACATAGGTTGCATGCATGTTTGCATTTGCATGTGCGTGCGTGCGTGCGTGCGTGCGTGCGTGCGTGCGTGTGTGTGTGTGTGTGTGTGTGTGTGTGAATGTGTATACATAGGCCAGAGGTCAGTCTCCAAGTCATTCCTCTGGCGTTCTCTGCCTTGATTTAAAAAAAAAAAAATTGGGTTGTGCCGGGCGGTGGTGGCGCACACCTTTAATCCCAGCACTCGGGAGGCAGAGGCGGGCGGATCTCTGTGAGTTCGAGGCCAGCCTGGACTACCAAGTGAGTCCCAGGAAAGGTGCAAAGCTACACAGAGAAACCCTGTCTCGAAAAACCAAAAAAATAAAAAATAAAAAATAAAAAATAAAAAAAAAATTGGGGGCAGGATATATCATTGACCTGTAGCTCATCAGGTGGGCTAGACCGGCAAGCCAGTGAGCCCAGGGACCCGCCTCTCTCCACTTCCTCAGGACTGGGATTTAAAAACAACACAACAGCATGGGTTCTGGAGCTGGAGCAAACCAGTTAAGCTATCTCCACAGCCCAACATCTCATTTTTTATCCAAGCCAGGGCTTCCCAAGCCATCACAGCTTCCTGAGTGCAGCAGCTGAGCCAGAGGGCTGAGCAGTGTGGAGCCTGGGCACGGACGGAGTGAGGGTGGGGTAAATGGCTGTAGGTGGGCACTGCCCTGTCCTCTGAGGCTGTTATCCTCTTGTGTTTTGTAATTTATTTATTTATTTATTTATTTATTTATTTATTTATTTATTTATTTATTTATTTATTTATTTATTTATTTGAGACAGGGTCTCTGTGTAGCCCTGGCTATCCTGGAACTCACTCTGTAGACCAGGCTGGCCTTGAACTCCCAGAGATCGGCCTGCCTCTGCCTTCTGAGTATTGGGATCAAAGGTGTGCACTGCCACCACCTGGCTTGTTTTTTTGTAACTTGATTGTGTGGTTCTCAATGTGAACTTTGCAGATGACATCACTCATAGTGTTCAAAAGGTTGGGCAATCCTGGACCGTATTTTGACTGAGAATTCCATGTTGGTGCTGCTCGGCACTGGGGTTTTCCCTGAGTGCACCATCTCTGAACCGGGCTCTACAAAGAACTCGGCATATCTGTTGGGATGTGTAGGCTGAGGAACCCAAGACAGAGAGGCTGAGAGACTTGGTGGTAGCCTGGAAACAGAGAAGGTGAGGCTGGTACCTGTGGCTTGGGTGCTGGGGAGGACCCTGCCCTTGTGCTGAAGGACTGATGGTCAGTGGTGGCCCAGGCAGGCAGAGCCAGGGCCCGTGATCAGAGGGGCGGCTGCCTCCTCTTATTCAGGGCACAGGATGGGGCCAGGGGGCCAGCTTTGCTGAGGGATTATAGTGGCTGTTCCCAGCTCTCTCCTTTGGTGGCTCTGTGGCTTCCAGAAGGGCTGCCAGCAGCCTGCTCTGTGCGTGTCCATCCCACAGGCAGCCTGCCCTACGAGTACAAGATCGTGATTGCGGGCAACCACGAGCTGACCTTCGACCAGGAGTTCATGGCTGACCTTATCAAGCAGGACTTTTACTACTTCCCATCCGTGTCCAAGCTGAAGCCGGAGAACTATGAGAATGTGCAGTCGTTGCTGACCAACTGCATCTACCTGCAGGACTCAGAGGTCACTGTGCGTGGCTTCAGGATCTACGGCTCCCCGTGGTGAGTGTGTCCAGCCCCCATCTTTGCCACTGGTTACAGGGTTACATTGAGAGAGCGGGTGGTGGGGACCCAAAGCTAAGGCTCAGGGCCAGTACAAAGTGGACAGAGGATCTGGGATTTGATTTTGCCCTCCCCACTCTCTGTCTGACTTCAGGCAGGTCACTGTTACCCCTGGGCCTCAGTTTCCCCATTTGGAATCAAGGAATGGCAGCATCACTTATATCCTCTGTGCTGTATACTGTTTTACATGCAGGCAGGTGTTATTGTCTCCGGCTGTCTCTGAGGTTCAGAGACAGGCAGGGGAGGGACTTCCTGGCTTTCAAACATCAAACATGAGCCTCGAGCACTAGGGAGCTTCCCTTTCTGCCTGTCTTCTGTCCTCCCGCAGAATGGAGTGTGGTTGTGGGATCCACCTCACTGAAGAAAGGCCTTTTGGATCTTCAGGTGGATTCACTATGCACTTTCCTGTATGGGGAGGGCAGTGTCTGAAAACAAATGCAGAGTGAGTCCTTACTCTGGTGGGGACACAGTGACCGACTGGGCCTTCTCTCAGAACTCACCTGGTTAGGTGGTGCTCAAAGTGACCATGGGTCCAGACTGTCTTTGTGATGTCTGTGTGTGTCCGTGACAATGGTATTGACTGTAATGGTGTTGCTGCTGACAACCATGGTGGTCGTGAGGGTGATAATTTATAGTGATGGTGGTGATGATGGTGATGATGGTTGTGATGGCGATGATGGTTGTGATGGATGATGGTGGTGATGATGGTGATGATGGTGATAATGGCGATGATGGCGATGATGGTTGTGATGGATGATGGTGGTGATGATGGTGATGATGGTTGTGATGGCGATGATGGTTGTGATGGATGATGGTGATAGTAATAATGATGTTGGTTATGATGACGTCGTGACGGCAGCAATGATGATGACAGTGGTGATCATGGTGATGATGTTGGTGGTGCCGAGGATGGTGGAGGTGATGATGATCGGGTGGTGAATAAGATGGTGGTGATGCTGCTGCTGGCTGTGGCATCAGGTCATCGGTCCGTGGACCAAAGCCTCCACGATACTCTCATGGGTCTGATGTGTTATCCACTTTCTACAGATGGATACATATATTGACCCTTGAGTGGCCATAGGGTGTGAAGTGCTGGCTGGGTGAGGGGAAGCTCCCCAGAGGAGGTGGGTGACCCCAGCCTTGGGGGGAGACAAGGACTCGCATAGACAGGGAGGCAGAGGCACTGACTGGGGACACAGGGGCCTGCAGGGTGAAGAGCCATGCAAACAGCACATCTGGGAACCCCCGGGCCATTGAGTTTAATGCCCCCTGGTGATTTGAGGCTGAGGTGGGTTAAGGACTTTGTCTGGATCTTAGAAAGCCCAGGAGAGAGGGGAGGTGCCAGCCTGACCCATTCTTCAGGAGGAGCCTGCTGTCTCTGCCCGGGGCTTGTGGTGCTCAAGGGTTTGATGTACTCTCCTGGTGTCCGAGACAGTTCTTTGGCACTCAAGGATGCGAGGGACTCGAAACCAAGGGCACAGAGGTGAGGAGGGGACTGAGGCTGCCTGGCAGGCCACGGGGGCCAGTCTGGAGAAGGCTGCTCATGCAACAGCTCATCTGGGAGGTGAGCAAAGGGTCCTGAGGCTGGCACAGCCTGGGCAGGGCAAAGGGGGTGGGGTGGGGCCAGCAGGGTGAGAGGTGAAGGATCTGTGTATGAGGTCAAGAACTAGGACCAGCTCTTTGCTCTGTGGTTCACAACCTCCCACAGACACACACACACACACACCATACACACACACACACACACACACACACACACACACACACACACACACACACACACACACACACAAATCCCATCTTAAGAAAAGGTATTGTAAAGATTAAAGGCATGGCTTGGGGACCAAAAAAGCTGAGTTTAATTTTAGCCTCACATTTTGTGTGACCCTGGGTATCACTGGGTGACTTCTCTATGCCTTAGTTCACTTTCTTACAGAATGGGGGTGGCTGTAAGGTGTCAGAGTGCTCCCCTGAGTTGCCATAGTGCTCAGAGACTGGAGACCTGTTTTATTTGCTTTTCTTGGGGATGCCCTTCCTACATGGTCTAGTAATGAGGGTGAGGGGGATGGGGATATGGACAGGGCTCTCAGGGTCCCCCCACTTAGCAGCCAGGCTCATCAGAGCATTCCTGATAATCAGCTGGGTGACTCGGTACTAGGGCTTCCTAGGTGTGTGGTCCTCTGTCAAAGGGAGGTCACACCCCATCACTGAACTGGCCATGAGGATGATGCTTGGGTGAGGCCAGCTGCCAGTTCAGCTATTGTCCAACTGCTTTGAGCTCCAGCCACCAGTGGCCCCCACTGTGGCTTTCAATGTGGACATTACTGGCCTCTCTAATTCCTGGCTTCCCCCAGGCCCAGAGATCAAGGGACCCTTTCTTCTTGACCCCAGACCTGTGTCAGTGGGAGCACAGGCTGGCCAGCACAGCAAATGAATAGGGTGTGTGTGGGGGGGGGGGCAGTAAGCTGTGCAGTTGTGCTCATGGGGTGACATGGAGCAGGTGACAGGAGGTGACACATGGCCTGATACACTGGCCGTCTTTCGCCACACCTTCCACTGCTGAAAGCCGACAGTTCGGACCTGCTCCTGTGGTGTCGCAGAATTAGTCCTGAGAGCGGTCCCCTCCCCTCTGGGACCCGCGCACTGGAGAAGCTGGGTCCCTGGCAGTGTGCCTCAAACGCAGGCTGTAAAAATCAAGGCACCACCACTCCAGGCAGCCTCTCTGGTCCCACTGTGTCATGGGAAGATGATGCCGCTGCATTATATCGGGGCTTGAGGTCTGTCCGGGTGAAGGAACAAGGGGGGCGCCATCAGTGGTCCTCATGTATGGTTCTTATAATGATCAAGGGGGCATCCTCAGAAGGGCGTTAGCTCTATGCCAGCTGAGGGTTAGACTGGCAACCACCCCCATTTTATAGATGGGCAAGAAGAGGTTCAGGTAAGCACATGGTTCAGCCAGGGTTACCAAGGCAGAGGTGCCCTAGGCTCCCGGTGAGCTCTGCCCTTTCTGAAGTGGAGATCATACAGTATTTTCCTAAGCACCACTTGGGTGCCCCAGGGGCCATGGAGGCCTGAGAATCATTCTCCTGGTTCAACGGTAAATGCATCGAGTCAGCAGCCATGAGTATGTATTGAGAGCCTGGCACCCACTGAACCCCCGTGGATGTGGTGAGAACTCAACCATTGTGGGTGCTGCTGTCCTGGGTTCCACCCCTGGTGGCAAATGGCAGTCAGCAGCTGTCCTGTGATTCAGGAAGAAGTCCTGGGAGTTGGGGTCTGGGGAAAGCACCCATGGAGAACACTGGGAACTGAAGAGATCACAGATCTCAAGTGTGGTTTGTTATAGGCAAAGACCACGAGGCTGGAGAGGGTGCCAGGCTTCTGGGCACTGTAGCATTACTTCCAGGCCCTGGGTGGGTCACAGTAAGAGACAGAAACCACAGACTGGGCAGCCAGAGCCTCTACCCCCGGGTCCTTGGCTGGCAGCCCTGCCCTGCCTTCCCCCAAGCTACTGGGAACCAGGCTTTCCAGAGTCACCTCCCTCAGTGTCCCTCCAGGGAGGGAGTGCTTGAGGACCATTTCAGTGTTGAGACGGATGGTTGGGGCCTGCTGCCTCCCTGGGGTGCTTTACCAGGAGAGCTGTATGGACCCTGTCCCACTCTGTGCCTGTGAGTATGTGGGTACACAGAGGGATGCTCACCACGGGAGCTGTGTCACTGCTGGGGTGTGTGCACCTGTGGGTTACAGGTGACTCCCTCCTCTATCCTCTGTCTCAGGAGGCCCTGGGGGGCAGCCATCCTGCACCCGCTAGTGAGGCCTCTGTGCATCTCGCCAGTGTTCCTGGCCTGGTAAGCTGGCTCTGTCACCTAGGAGTCAGGTCCCAGCCCTGCCACTGAGCTGCAGAAGCTTTGGCCAAGCCTTCCTGAGGCCCATGTATGGCTAGGAAATGTGATGATGTCACAGGTCACAGGATAGGGATGCTCATTACCCTTCCAGGTCCCTTGGTGGAGAAGGAACCCACAGTGGCTGGTGTCTCGCGGATGCTAGAAGCCACACACACAGAAGTGGTATAAACCAGCCCTTAAACATGTGTTCATAGCTTAAGAATCTCCTGGCCTGGCTGTCGACTCCACCCAGACCTGGGTGAGGTGTGTGAGATTGAATCTCCTCAGCTGTATCTTGAGGTTTGAGGTGGACACACTCAATTTCTGGGCACTGGTCGGCTACCCCCAGGGCAGCTTATGGTGGGACAGACTGACTGATGGTTATTGACATGCCCCAAACCAGCCTAATCTACAGTCAGTCCCTCATTGCGACTCTCTTCCCAGATGACTTTATCAAGTTCTTGATTAAAACTAAACAGCACATGAGTGGCAGGGTGATTGCTTCTCTCTTCCTGGACACATCGGCTGGTGTGTGGCATTCAGGTATCCTTCGAAGCTTCAGAGGCATGGCTGTGCCAGCAGGGGATTGGAGTGGACCACACAGCATTGGGGGGGGGGGCAGTGTTAAGCATGTCATCGCCAAGGTGGGCACAATATGAGAGCCCCTGCGGCTTTGACAAGGGGTGGTCTGCTTGCACGAGGGGTCTGCAAGCAAGCAGAGATTGCGTGGAGCCCCCGCGCCCTCCCGCTTGTATGTGAGGGCCGGGGATCCAAACTCTCATCCTCATGTTTTCACTGGCCCTTCATCCGAGTTACTTCCTCAGCCCTGCGTTCTCTTCAGCAAAGTCAGCTTGCCAAGCGATGTCCCCTGCCAGCAGCCGCTTACCTGTACCCCTGCCAACACTTGGTACCATAAGGCTTTAGGCTTTACTCACTCTTGGGTGGGTGCTGGGGCCGTGGTGGGGCTTGGCACCGTTCTGTGGTTTCTGGCCGCCTACATTCCTCTTGTCTGAAGCGTTTCTGTCTTTTGCCTAGTCAATTATTTGGGGCAGGGGTGATCTGTCTTTTGGTGATGTGGGGATGAAACCCAGAATCTCATGCATGCTAGGCAAGTTCCCTTAACACCAGGTTGTCCCCCCCACTCCCTGGCCAGCCCTGATTTTTCTCTTTCGTACCGCTCCCTGGAGAGTCGTGGTGTGTTCTGAGTGGGGGACGGGTCCTTGGTCCTTGACACCCTTCAGATTGCCTTCCATCTTCTTGACCTGCCTTCCCCTCACCCACAGAGCCAATGAGATGAACAGAAGCTTGGATTTTGGTGTGATCAAATGTGTGCACTTTTCTTCCTGGCAAGTGCTTCCCGTGTCCTGCTGACAGGGTCTTCTCTCCCCATTCTCTCTCTTTGCCCACCTCGCCCCTCAGAACTTTACAGCTGGCTTTTCAGGCTTGGGCATTAGAGCCGCTGGGAATGGTGGTGCTTGATGTGAGGTGTGTGGGGGATCCCCACTTTGTGTTTTTCCTTGTGCACACCCCTTGGTAGACACCATAAAGAGAAAATTTGTGCCCTGCTCTGACACCTTGACTCTGGTCCTGCCCCTCACCCCACCAGCTCATTCAGAACAGGATGGGGGGTGTTGTATGTTACCCTAACAACTGGTTTCTTCGATAGCACCTCTGCTGGGACACTTGAGACCAGGGGCCGCTTTCACACAAAATCTCTTCTGACTTCAGAGCCTGATACGGAACCTGGCTTATGTTGATAAATGTTTCTCCAATGGATGATGCATGGGTGGGAGGGGTCTTTGCAGTGGACTCCCACTGCAGCCCCATCTTGGCCTGTCTGCCTGTGTGTTCATCTTTCTGCGGCCTCATCCCAGGTCCACTGCAGCCCCATCCTGGCCTGTCTGCCCGTGTGTGCATCTTTCTGCAGCCTCATCCCAGGTCCACTGCAGGCCCATCCTGGCCTGTCTGCCCGTGTGTGCATCTTTCTGCGGCCTCATCCCAGGTCCACTGCAGCCCCATCCTGGCCTGTCTGCCCGTGTGTGCATCTTTCTGCAGCCTCATCCCAGGTCCACTGCAGGCCCATCCTGGCCTGTCTGCCCGTGTGTGCATCTTTCTGCAGCCTCATCCCAGGTCCACTGCAGGCCCATCCTGGCCTGTCTGCCTGTGTATGCATCTTTCTGTGGCCTCATCCCAGGTCCACTGTAGCCCCATCCTGGCCTGTCTGCCCGTGTATGCATCTTTCTGCGGCCTCATCCCAGGTCCACTGCAGCCCCATCCTGGCCTGTCTGCCCTTGTGTGCATCTTTCTGTGGTCTCATCCCAGGTCCACTGCAGCCCCATCCTGGCCCGTCTGCCTGCCCGTGTGTGCATCTTTCTGCGGCCTCATCCCAGGTCCACTGCAGCCCCATCCTGGCCTGTCTGCCTGTGTATGCATCTTTCTGCGGCCTCATCCCAGGTCCACTGCAGCCCCATCCTGGCCTGTCTGCCCGTGTGTGCATCTTTCTGCGGCCTCATCCCAGGTCCACTGCAGCCCCATCCTGGCCTGTCTGCCCATGTGTGCATCTTTCTGTGGCCTCATCCAATGCCTACACCAACTCCTCACTTGCTAGGCTCCTAGTCCACGCTGGACTCTGAACACCATGGTCTGAGAGTGCCACCTCCTGTCTCATCACGATGTCCACTCTTCCTGGTACCCCCAGACCGAAGGCTGGATGCCCACTTCCCTGTGCCCTTGATCTGGGCCTGTCCTCCAACATCTGGAAGGGAGAGCAGGAGCAAAAATCTGGGGGAAACCTGCCTCCCTCCAGGGCACATAGTGACTCTGTGGGACTTTGGACACTGTTGCTGGTCCCCTCAGCTACAGCTGGATATGCATCCATCACCTAGAGTGGCTCTGGGGCGGAACTAACTCCTGGAAGAGGATGGAGTCAGTTTTTGCAAAATCCTGCCTGTGTGTGTTTTTTTTTTTAAATCCTGCATATATACCCTATTCATTTATGGGTTTTGGATGCATTTTTTGTTCTCATTTAACTAAAAACGGCCTTGATTTAAAAAAGAGAGAGAGAGAGAGAAAGGAGGGAGGGAGGGAGGGAAGTTGGCACGCAGCAGGCCCATCTGCTCTAATTACTTCTGGTATTTTGAAAGAAGGGATCTAAACCTGCCGAGACACCGAACTTTGGGAAGCGGCTGCCAGGCAGGCCTGCGCCTGGGAGGCTGGGCTCAGATACCGATTCTGTGCTTGGCTGGGCTGCCTCCTGTCAGGGCTGGCCCCCGAGGCCCAAGGAGGGGACTTCTCTTGTCTCTAGGAACCAGGGCCTCAAGGGGCAGCTCTGCAAGGCTGCACTGAGAACCCAGCCTGGCGTGTGGGTGCTAGCAGTGTGGCAGTGGCTGGAACCTTGGCTTTGTGAGATGGTGTCGCAAGGCGTCCCCTTGCCCTTAGCATTCAAAGAGGCCGGATGTAGACATTGCCTGGCACACAGTTGGTGTCTCATCATGCTGCTGGCTGTGGCCACGTTAGGTATTGGGGCCAGGGATAATGAGGTTTGCCCTTACATAACTGATAGCCACAGATAACCCTCCTTCATTCAGGCATGGGACAGCCAGTGCCTGGTGGCCTCTGGGAGCAGGCCCGGGGTGGGCATGCATGCCATCTTTTCTGTCCCATTCTCCTACTTTGTACAGTTAAGTAGGCCTGCTGCACAGCCTGGGGGCAGGAATGGAGCAGCCTGGGAACTTTGTCTGTGATGGCGCTCAGGGAAGCCTGCTGATGTGACAGCTGTGTGTGTCTGTCTTATCACAACCCCCAAGACAATTAGTGAGGTTCCCTCCTCTTCCCTCATTTGACAGAAGGCGCTGAGACTCGGGAAGCAAGTTGACTTGCTATGAAGGAAGGCCCCACAAGGATCAAGGGGAGCTGGGCCAGGGAGGGAACCGTGTGCCCTCAGGACAGCCACAGCGAGGTGCTCGATGAATATCGTTCACCAGGGGAAGAGCACAGCCCTGTTTGGTGCATAGCCCATTTTAGGGTATTGCCTGGTTTTGTGATGTTCTCAGAGAGACCTGCCTGCCTCAGTCTGTGAGTGTGCCCAGCAGGAGCTACCTTATGCTGGTGTCTTGGCTTGGGACACCTTGACTGTGGGCGGGGGACCCATTGCTGGAGGTCTGGGCTCTGGAGTCTCTGGTAGAGGATCCTGCACTGTATCAGGGTGAGAGCGCCACTCTTTTACTGAAGCCCCCAGGGTCCAGCTTGAAGAAGGTATGCCACACACCTGTTCCCCTCCCTGGCTTGCTGTCTTACTGATTTAAGGACTATTCCCATGAAGCCCCCCCACAGCATTTGTCTTAGACTGTCTTGCATCTTTGGGTGGTGTCAGCCTGAGGTTATGGCCTTCATAGCACCCAAGCTGGTCCTTGGTGGCTTTCCCCAAACTGCTCAGTTTGATCTTTGTCCTGATGGGACAGACAGGACTATGCCATTTTGTGTCATGGCTGAGCTGGGGATGTGCAGAGATGCTGAGGGATTGACTGGCCTGTGATCTCAGCGCTGGGAGGAGGCAGGTATGTGGGTTGCTCTGCTCAGGCAGGGTGATAGCCTCAGCTAGTGCTGATGTGGGTAGCCTCCCCCTGACATTGGCCTGCCCTCTGGTGGTCCCTGTGGACCGCAGAATGGGCGGGGCTTCAGCTCTTACATCCCTGGCCCTCCTGTGGCTGATCTTATTCTGCATGTCAGAGGGGCGGCAGCTGCTGAGCACTGAGCCACAGGGGTGGTCAGTGAGGCCACCTCAGTAATGTTTATCATTGTCTTCAACCCACATGCGGTCAGGAGCCACGTGTCTGTTCAGGGAGCTGTCTACATGACTGGGTAAGCTTAGATTCTTTCCAGGAAAACAAGGGCAACTTGTGATAACCACATGGGAGCCAGCAGCACATGACACAGCTCAGGCCCCCAGAGACCCTGCCTGTCACCCATGAGTGGGTCCACTATTGCTCATCCTTTTCTCCCCTTCCTGGTACTCAGCATTCCAGGCCTGGCTTACGGCGTCTATGATGCTATCTGAGAAAGAGAGTCCTTGGCTTCTGGACCCTCCTGAGCTGATTGTGCATATGTCTGTGCACATGTGCACATTCAATCCACACAGACCTACACATGTGTAATATAGTCAATAAACAAGCCTGTGTACACATTCATGATATACATACACGCCTGCACACACAAGTGCACACAAACACACGCATGTGTCCGCATGCACAGCTGGACTTAGGTATGTGCAAATGGACACACAGTCACACACACATTCAAATTGATATGCTCGATAGGAGTGCACTCTCAAGGACACACACACACACACACACAAGCACACTCATGATCTACTCATGTATGTGCACACATGCACAGGTGGACTAGGGAGGTACACTCTTAAGGACACACACACACACACACACACACACACACACACACACACACACTTCCTTTCCCTTTTCCTATCCTTATCTCCTGTCTCTTTTCTGGAGCTGCCGCTTCTCCTTTGCCTCTGTCCTCTCAAGCAGGCTGCCGTGCGCCCGCTCACTCTCCCGCTCAAGATTAACGTCTGAGACGAATCATCTGCCGTCTCTGCACAGAGTCCCAGCCAAACAAAAGATGAGCGATTCCGCATATCGGAAGGGTGGGGAAAATTAATTAGGAATGACAAGGGACCCAGTCTGCAGCTCCACACACTCGGTTGCTTGCTGACGTGCTGGCTGCGGTTGTGGCCGCAGCAGCCCAGGTGCACGAGCGACAGACTTCTGGCTGCTGAGCGGCTGGTAGGACCCTGTCCACTCTCAGCAGCCTCAGGACATACTGCCTACCAGCTCTCCACTTCCCCCAGCCTCTGGCCTTAGCATGCCAGCACCCAGGGACATACCGGGGACAGCTGACTCAAGTGTCTCCCATAGTAGGAGGTGATGTCCCCAGAGATGGGAAGTCTGCACTGTGCAATCGAGATTCTGGGATTGGGAGCTATTGTCCTATCCCTGGTTTTCTCAGCTGTAAAAGGGGGTTACAGCCTAGCTGGGGTGCTAGGTGTGACTGGGGCTAGTGACAAGTAGCAGCTTCATCTGAGACACTCATTAGCTGTGGCTATGGCTGGCCCCTTGGGAGTGGCTTAGGAAACCCGACTTTCAGGGGGCTGATGGGAACATACAGGTGAATTGGCCCCTCAGAGGTGGGACCTGGGCAGGCTCTTTCTACAGCTCCCCAATAGCTGCCCCAGCCTCTAGACACCAGGGAGCCTCAAGAGGAAGGAATGAGAATTAGCAGGCTGGTGTGTGTGTGTGTGGGGGGGCAGGTCTCCTGCAAAGGGCTACCTTGGTGACTGAGGAAGGCTACCAGGAGTCCAGCTCTCTGTACCCGAGTCTACCATGGAGGTAGTGAGGGGTCCCTGGGAGTCAAGCTTTCTGAATATCAGCATGCAGGTGGCGACACTGGGGTCCAGGTTCTTCCTTGTGAAATGGGCGCACAGCCCTTGAGAGAGGGGGAGGCAGCAGGAAGCTTAGCAGGTGGCAGGCATCCCTGATAAGAGTGGTTGTCACTTTGGGGCTTGACTAGCAAGTCCTAGGGCAGGGATCCCACTCGGAGGGTGCAGAGGGGAGGGTGCAGAGGGGAGGGTGCGGAGGGGAGGGCGCGGAGGGGAGGGCGCGGAGGGGAGGGCGCGGAGGGGAGGGCACGGAGGGGAGGGCACGGAGGGGAGGGCGTGGAGGGGAGGGCGCGGAGGGGAGGGCGCAGAGGGGAGGGTGCTAATATGTACGTACGTTCTTTCATATCTGCAGCCAGGCAGAACACCTGCTGACTTAGTCCGGTTTTTATTCATCTTTCACTCATGTGCTCCTTAAACAGACCTCCCCTAAGGGCCACCCAGGCTCAGCCCTCTGCCAGATACAGGGGACACTGGACCTGTGCTGGAGGAGCAGACGACAGACCATCCAGGTGGGGATGAGGAACCTGTGCCTAAGGAGGGACGTGATCAGGGGACACTTCTGGAAGAGATGGCCTTTGAGTTGGGCCTCATGGATGTGAGAAGTTAGGAAGGACCTCCGATGTGGGGACAGCAGGGGACCAAGCCTGGGGATAGGTGCAGAGCAGAGAGGGACAGGCAAGGCTGGTGTGGGAACTTCAGGGAGACCTGGGCTGGATCGTCTGAGTCAACTGGGGTAGGTTCAAGGGCCCTGTGTGCCTTGCGGACTGTGTCCTGGAGGCCGTGGGGAGCCATGGAGGGATCTGGAGGAGTCACAGGGAGCCTGTGAGGGATTCAGGTTCATCTTGTCTGTTTAGTCAGCCTGTGGGAGATGCTTGGGCAGGAAGTTCCCCTGGAAGAGGGAGCTGGTGCCTGGCCACCCCAGGGGGTTCTTTGCATCAGCCACCGGCTTGGACACAGGATGCAGGCATCTGGGATCCTCCTGTGCACCCTCAGATACACCACTTGCCTCCTCTGTGTTCACACTGCCTCACTGGGGGGGGTGTGTCTCCCAGCAGTTTCACCCCAACAGTTAACTGAGCAACTACATATGGAGGGTGATAACATAGACGGGTGGCATTTTTATCATTTTGGGTTGGAAGAGGGAGTCTGGCTCTGGACTGTGTCACTTAGGTATGGCTCTGCACCCCGGCTTGTGTGTCTGTGGTAGCCATGGTGACACACACCTCCCCCGGTAGGTGTGAAGACTGGGAGGTCCCTCTGTGGATGCCCCCTCAGTGTTCAGGGACACCTGTGGCCTCCACTGGCCCTCCACTCTAGGCCCAGGAAATGGATTCAGCCAGGGGTCACTCTACCCCAGCCGAACCCCAGGAAATATGCTCACTCCGGACTAAATGCTCGCCTTGGGGAAGTAGAAACTGGGACTCTGCTTCAGCTGCTTGCTGTTGATGAGTTCTGGCAGCCCCATCAGCTACCAGGGAACCCAAGCTCACGCTTCAGGGGAACCCCGTAATGATTGGCCACGAGGAGGTCATTTATATTGGCTAAGCGGGCCTAATTAGGCTTGATCTGAAGGTTAGCAGAAGCACACAGAGAAGCTGTTAAGGGGTTAACCTCGGAGAGATTACGTTGTATTCAGCGCTCTGTTAAAGTTTGAATTAATTTTTCCCATGGGTTTGCTCACATTCTAATTTTCAACTAAATGAGACATCTGTTTCAGAAAAGGAAAATTTGCTCTGGTTGTCATGGCAACTATCATTCTGTAAGAAAATTATTCCAATGGTTACTTTAGAACAGAAAGACAGAGATTCAGGACATAAAGCCGCCTTCGGCTCAGTCGGAATTCTGATGGGCCACCTTCCATGGCCATGAGGTGCCTTGGATGGTGAGGCCAGTGGCAGGTGGAGGTGGCGCCAGGCCCAGGTGTTAGGTTGTGGTGGAAGCTGGTCCAGGGGCTCTTGGGTGCCCCAGTATCATGGCTTGAGCATTCATGGGTGGTATTCCAAATTTGGATGGCAGTGAGGGCCGGGGCAGTGTGGGTGTGTCCTTCCTAGGAAATGACAGGAAGCAACTACAGAGAGCTGGTCACTGTGGCTGTTCACAGTGTTAGGCGTTGCTGGATAGAAAGGATTAGTGCACCCCCAAACAGCCCCCCAGGAGGCTCCAGTGCAGACTGTATACTGAAGATGGTCTCTCCTTTGTCTCCTTGGTCAGCAGTAACTGGTGGTAGCTGTGCCTGGGGCCCTGGTGGCCCAAAGGCCTTGATGTGGCCCCTGGAGTCTGCTCAGGCCTCGCTGACTGGCACAGCCACCCAGGCCTGCCCACTATCCAGGGTTCCTTGCTGGAACCACCTCAGAAATATCTTCCCAAAATTTCCCTGCAGGCTCTGCCTCCCTCTGCTCCCCAATGCTAATGGTAGAAAATGGCATCGAGGGTATTGCCTGTGTACAGATAATCCCCTGAGGTCTCCAGCCATATTCTTGTCGGCCCCTCTTCTTCCATGTTGCTCTTAGCAGGGCACAGCAGCCGCCCTCAGGGGTCAAGCCTGGGAGAGGTGAAGGGCCAGCCTGGAGCGGAATCAGCGTGACTCTGCTTGGATGACATTCCAACCTGTATGTGTGTGTGTGTGGGAGGGCCGCGCAGCCAGCCCCCAGACCTCCAAGAGCTGAGGTCCTGCTGATTGCTGCCCCTGGCCAGGAGCAAGGCAGAAGCTTTGAGGGTTGGAGTGTGTGTGTGTGGGAGGGCAGGTCTCATGGCCAACAGGTGGGGAGGGGAAGGGGAACAGTCTGGGGCGAGATGTCCTACTGGGGTCTGATTCACCACCAGGCTCGGCCTAGAGTGCTGTGTGGTCCTGTGGTGTGGTATGGCTCCTCTGGGCATCCCCATGAGAGGGTCTGTCCAATTTTCCCTCCAGAGCAAGGCTCTGTGACGCTGGGTGAGGGGAAGCTGGAAAGCAGGGGTGGCCTGGGCTGGGTTCTGGGACCCCTGGGATATCTGCTGTGTTTCTGAAAGCTACCCGCTGCAGTGGCTCAGGACAAGGAACACTTAATGGGTACCTCTTCTCCATACTGATGAGGCCTTGTCCTGCCCATGTAAATATTTGATGAGATTTCTGAAAAAAAAAAAATGAAACCTGTGTTTGGAAGACAACACCAGACATACACTGTTCCCTGTCCTGTGTGCTGGCCGGACACTGAGTGGTTTCCAGGTTGCTATGGTCTTTCTGACTCCCACCCCACCCCTTCAGCTGCACAGTTCTGAGAATCCTAGGCAGTGAGTCAGAAATTGCACAGCCCTTGGATTCTGTAGAGAGGGGCAGCCAGTGCCAACCAGGGCCATGGCAGAAGAGGACCCTTGCCTTGTGACCAGGGTGTGGGACTTGGGGGTGGGGTGTAGGTAAAGCTCTGCCAGCTGAGGCGCCCCTTCCTGCTCTCAGGGTCTCTGAGGTCTCCTAGCGTGCCTTTCCCTTTAGAAATGAAATTTGCAAAGCCTTCCCCTAGATAAAGCCTTACACCCTGGCTTTGTGGGTGGCTTTTCGGAGTGGTCCATGGTGATGGCTGTGTTGGTGATGATGGTGGCAGCGGAGGAGGTAGGGACAGTGATACTGGAGGTGATGATAGCAATAGTGGGTTTTAATGAGACGTGATGATCAAGGTGATGGCGGTGGTGATGGAGTTAAGGATGATGGTGGAGGTAGAGATGATAATGGTGACGGCTGTACGGAGGTGATGGTGGTGACCATGGTGACGACGGAGGTGGTAATGTGGATGGAAGCGGTGGCTGAGATGGTCGAGGCGATGGGGATGGTGATTGTGGATGTGGTGCTGAGGATGGTGGAGGTGATGAAGGGAGCATGGAGGTGACAGCCATAGTGGAGGTGATGGTGACAGAGGGGACGAGGATGGCGGTGCCAGGGCAGAGCACCGAGTTCTCATTGTTGAACAGACAGGGCCACCTCCATTTCACAGAGAACTCCAGGCACAGAGCTCCGGAGGAGTCAGGCATTTGTCAGTCGCGGTCAGCCTCACTCTCTTAAAATTCACCCCTTGTTCAAGGTCACCTAGGTGGCAGGTGGTTGACCCTCCTAACCCTAGTTTGACTCTGGAGTCCCCTTGAAGCTGTGTGTGAAGTATGTGCGTGTATGCGTGCGTGCGTGCGTGCGTGCGTGCGTGCGTGCGTGCGTGCGTGCGTGCGTGTGTGTGTGTGTGTGTGTGTGTGTGTGTGTGTAATTTTCCTTCAGAAGAATGCTTTCTAAAGATGGATGGGAGCAGGCCTGAGGAAGCATGTCTGAGGGAGGAGGCATCTGACAGGGTCACCTCTGCCTCTGCTGCTCTTCCAATGGCCAACCCTGGTCTAACCACTGCCCCCTGGTGGACACGTCCCATGTGTGGGAATCCTGTGGGGCAGGTGACCATTCTGTACCTGGGCCTTGATCCCTGGTAATCCTCGCATCTACCTGAAGTGAGAATCACGGCCCCCATCCCATCCCAGGGGCAGGGTCACCTCCTCCACTGGAGGCTCTGGAGCCTGCTCCAGTGGGTGGAAGGATCAGGCGGAGCCACAGCTGCCTCTCAATGCCTGGGGCTTAGGAGTCAGGGCCGGGTGGTGGTAGCTGGTGTGTGCTGCCTGGCTCTGGCGAGCTTCCCTGGAGGCTTGTGTGATGAGGAGCCGGCCTTAGCTTCGAGGTGCTGGCTATGACACAGGGTACCAGGTCTGCTCAGTGTCCTGACCACGGTGACCAGACCACAGTGTCCTGACCACAGGGACCAGAGGGCCCTCAGCACCATTCATACAGCATGTGTCTGCCTCCAGGGCTGGTGTCTGACACAGAAAAAGGACCTCTGATCCCCCAAATGACCCAGGGTGGCCACCCATCCTTCACACGCCCAGGTCCAGCGCTGCAGACTTGATGTCGAGAACAGCGAGCAGTTCTAGGTCTAAGAGTGACGGTCCCACTGGCCCTATGTCCCCGGGGCACCTTCCCTCCCTCTGTAATACCCCGCAGAGACCTCAGTCTTACAGCTCAGAGCCTAGGAGGACAGGGCTGGGAGTTCCGACATGGGGTTCTGTGGAACCCCTGGGAGTCCTAAGTAGTCACGTTGGGGGCTGCCAGCAGTGTAGAGCCCTTGGGTTCACAGCCAATGATGTCAGCCACGTTGGCCATGGGTAGGATTCAGGTGGCAACTCTGGGCGCATGAGGGGCCGTGGGGGCAATGCCCGGCCTTAGCCAGCTCATGGAGCGTGCTGGTGGGCAAATTAAGGGGCTACCTGCGCTGCCTGGCTGCTGCTCCTGGAGTCTGCCTGACCGCGGTCTGGCTCCCCTGACCAGCAGCTGGTCGCTCTTCTTGTAGAAGTCCTCGAGACATTCCCAGTTTTATTTTGACTCAACTCCCAGGTGCCAGGTTAGTCCTCATGACCTGTAACCTCTCTCTGACTGTGCCACACTCTTGAGACCCCCTCCCTAAAGTGCCCCCCTTCTCCCCTAGGCAGCCCTGGTTCTATGGTTGGGGGTTCAACCTCCCACGAGGCCAAGCGCTGCTGGAGAAGTGGAATCTTATCCCGGAAGGTGTCGACATCCTCATCACTCATGGACCGCCTCTGGGTAAGCTCTTTGATCTCTGGGTTACCTGCCCAGGCTGGACTGGGGGCCTTGAGGATGGTGTATCTGGTGTCTGGGACTGTGCCCAAAGGAGCCCTGGGTTGGCGAGCTAGATCCGACTTGCTGGGGGTGCCACCCTTACCTAGCCGATGTCCCCAAGGCTGAGGGCTCCATCTTCCAATGTGGCTCCTACCTGCTGGGCCCCTAACTCTGGTCTGAGCTGATGATGATGCTCACCTGCTGCCACTTCTAGGACCCACTGGCTTCCTGCCTGGGGCCCCACAACCTGCCCCAGCTGGTCCCTTCTTCTTTCCTTCTAACCTGCCTCCCAGTTCCTCCCTCTTTTCTCTGATGATGCTGTTGGTCCTCCGGGCTTGTATCTTGTGTTGACTACTGTGGCCTCCTCACTGCCCTCCTCCAATCCTAGGCACCTGTTCCTACTCCATCGTCAGTGGAGGACACCCAGAAAGCCCAGGTCTCTGCTGGGACAGCACAAAAAATATCGTCACCAGGCTTGTGCCCCTCCCCCACAGGGCCTCCGGGCCAGTGGGCCAAGTCTTTCCTCAGTTTCATCTGAGCTGTGTGGGTTCTGTGGCCTTCCTCCCCCTCATCCTTTGTATTCCCTGTTATCCTCTTCTTACTTCCTCTCCTTTCTTTTCTTCCCTCCTTCCTGATTTCCACTTCTTCCTCCCTTCCATTCTTCTGATTTATTTGTCCACCCATCCATCCTTATCCATCCATACATCTATCCTTATCCATCCATCCTTATCCATCCTTATCCTTCCATCCATCCATCTTCATCCATCCATCCATCCATCCTTATCCATCCATCCATTCACCCTTATCCATCCATCCTTATCCATCCATCCATTCACCCTTATCCATCCATCCTTATCCATCCATCCACCCATCCTTATCCATCCATCCACCCATCCACCCTTATCCATCCACCCTTATCCATCCATCCGTCCATCTTCCACCCACCCATCTATCCATCCATCCTCCATCCACCCATCTATACATCCATCCACCTATCCAGCCATCATCCATCCATCCATTTTATCAATTCATCCATTCCACATCCTTCCTCCATTCAGGCATCCATCATTACCCATCCTCAATCTTTATCTCCCATCATCCATCCATCTTCTCTCATTGATTCATCTATCCATCTACCATCTAGCCATCCATCCATCATCCATTTACCTATCCACACACTCTCCCACCTGTCCATCTACCCATTTATCCAGAACTACATACACCCTTTGGCTTCCTGCTCTCCAGGTGCCCTGCCCCAGTCACAAAGCACACCGCACACCTGTTTTGGGAATGCTCATGCACCAGGTGTCTCAGCAGGTGCCAATGCACTTCATTTCACCAGGGCAGTTGGGTGACTGCAGTTAGAGACCCCCAGCCCCCAGCCCTGCCTTAGCCCACACTGTCACACAAAGATGGGCCTGTGTGATTCCGATTCCTGGGGCAGCACGTCTGACAGTTGGATGAAGCCAGGACACAGAGACATGAACCCGTCTGCACAGTCTAGGAACTGCAGAAACTAGGACCTAGCTGTGTCGAGAACCCCAAGCCACCCCAGCACCCACTGCCCGTGTCTGCCTCCCTTCCCTGCTCCTTTCCTCTTTTCTCTGCTGGACTGTGTTCTGCTTCTCCTGGTGAAGCTTTCTGGGCGCACTGAGTTGAAGTTCTCCAACCCTTGCTGGCGGCTCCATAGCTTGTCTCACCCACCCAAACAGAGAGGGGCCGACAGAAACCTGATTGCTCACACGAGTCATCAATTATTCTTCGTTTGTGTAGCCATGTAAGGATAATAAGCCACCACCATATGGGGCGGCTCCGGGAGGCTGGCGGCCAACAGACACAGCGGGCACCATGAGAGCATGTCTCAGCCAAGGAAACCGGCTTCATGCTTCTCTGCACCCCTTCCCCCATCTCATGCATCCCAGGCTGGCCTCAGACTTTTGATGTAGCCAAGGGTGACCTTGAACTCATGATATTTCTGCCTTTACCTTCCCTGTGCTGGGATCACAGCCACATGCCATCAGTCCCCCAGAGCTTCACGCTTGATAAGCAAGCAGTCTACCAACAGAATTACGCCACAGCTTCCGTGGGATTTTGTAGAGAAAGTTTCTGAGTCGGAAATCCCCCTCTGAGGCTGTGGAGGATCCACTCTGCTTCCAGCCACTGGGGTACCGTGGACTCAGTTTGTTCTTCTCTGCAATGGGTGGCTTCAAACAACCCTTGGGGCTACTGGAGCTGAGATCTGTAGTGGGGATATGTACCTAGGCCCAGGTGCCTGGCCTCCCCTTGGCTCTTGTGATAAGGAGCTTATCACATCCCTGCCAATGAAGGGAGGTTGAGCCTCCAGGAGCTGCCTCGTGACTGGGCTTCTTCTGAAGGTCAGAGGCAGGGCAGGGTTCTGGAGCTCGCTGCACTGGGAGCGAGGAGCCATGTTGGGGCTGTAGCATAGGACTCTAGGTCCTACCCAGTCTGCACTAACAGATGCCCACCGTCCCCGTCAGTGACCCCATTGTCTTCCCACACAGGCTTTCTAGACTGGGTCCCCAAGAAGATGCAGCGTGTGGGCTGTGTGGAGCTGCTCAACACGGTCCAGAGGCGAGTCCAGCCGCGGCTGCATGTCTTTGGTCACATCCACGAAGGTGAGTGGGCAGGCGGGGAGGGAACCTCATATTGGGGCGCTTCTCACTGGCCCTTCTGAGGGGCTTCCTGCCTTCCTTTAGTCCTGCTCACCAGCTCCCTCTCTGACTTCTGCAGGACACAGCCTGCTCCTGTGGTCCATGCCTAGACTGCCTCACATGCTTGCTGCCCCGAGTGGCAGGGATGCCTACACTGTGAGCAGGTGGCTCACAGCCCTGGCCACCCACACTGCCCCACACAGCCAATCCCTGCACACTGGCTTACCTTCTTAGTCTGCAGGCATTCCTCATAGAGCCTAATCTCAACAACTGATACACCTCCCTACCCCCCTACCCCCGCCTCCCCCAAACCTGTGCTTTCAGACAGGGACTAGCAGGTCTCGCAGTCCCATCTCTGACAGGAACTACGGTGGCTGCTTGACGTGGGGTGGGCACTGACAAGGCTTGCTGCCCCAGGAATGTTTGCTGGTCTGCTGACCCTGTCTGTGGTTGGACCAGCAAGGCTCCTGGGCCTTCACCCTGCCTGCAGCTAACAGTTTTCTAACTTGGAAGTAAGCAAACTTGAAGCATTTCCTGAACGTCCCTGTGGTGTCCTTGGGAGTCAGGATAGCAGACCACACTTGTCTCTGGAGAAGCTTCCAGATCGCTGAGCAGCAGTCAGGCCGTCAAAGGCGGAGCAAGGGAGCTCATGGGACAGCTCGTGATTCCTGAGTTTAGGATGCTGGTTGTCTTCTTGGACCCTCCTGTGCGTACAACATATGTAAGGTTGCCTGTGGCCCAAACCACACCCCCCACTCCATATTTGTATAGGCCAAAGGGAGCTCCCGAGAAGACAGGGAGCGAGTATCCCTTCTGTGTGGAGACAGTCTGAGCTGGAAGAAGGGATGCCAGCAAGCAGAGGTGGTGGGGGAGGGTGTGTGATGGGGAGACAGGAAGGCGACAACGGTAACTGTGGTGGTTGTGAGGACAACGGAGATGATGATGAGGCTCTCTTTGCTGCTGCTGGTGCCAAGGACGGTGGCGGTGGTAACCCTGATGATGGTGAGGATGGTGAGGATGTCATGACCGGGCAGTGCTGGTCATGAGGAGGGCGATGGTGATGGGGATAATCGTGTGGCGATTGTAACAATGAGGGTGATGGTGCCATTGGCCATGAGGTGGTAGTGGTAGTGTTGATGCTGATGATACTGTGGACAGGGATGAGGACCGAAGAGGAGGAGAACCTCCAGTTGTGAAAACGCTGACGCCACAGTGATAATGGCAGTGTTGGGGACAGCCACAAAAGTGGTAGTGATGCAATCCAGAGGGGAGTACTGATGATGATGGTCATGGGGTTGATGATGTCATGGTGGTGATGGCAGCGATGGGATGGTGACAAAGATAATGCGGCTGCTGATGCTGGTGATGCTGATGGTGGTGGTCATGGGGATGACGGCAGTGATGGGATGGCGCTGGTGGCTATGATGATGAATTCATATCTGATATGATATGGGGCTATCGGGGACTGTGGACATCAGGTGAATATACCTGATCACATCTGATGATACGATGATGCCGACAGTGGTCCGAGGGACCGTGCTGATGTCGCCATGGTGATGATGCTGATACTGAGGAAGACGACATGAGGGTGAAGACAGTGACTTACTATGTGCTTTTCCTGTGACATATGCACTGGCCTAAGCCCTGCACAGGGGTGGTGACCTCAGCTGGCCCTCCTGACAGGCTCAGAAGAACCCTCTTATTATCACTTCCATTTCACACGTAAGAAGACTGAGCTTGAGGGCCGCAGTAGCTTGCCCCAGACATGTCCTGCCCACAGTGGCAGAACACAGGTAGCTGCCACAGCCACGAGATAGCTTCAGGTCCTGGCCTGACAGGTGTATGCTTACTTTCCAGGGTATGGTGTCATGGCGGACGGGACCACCACCTACGTGAATGCCTCCGTGTGCACTGTGAACTATCAGCCTGTGAATCCTCCCATAGTCATCGACCTCCCCACGCCCCGGAACTCCTGACTGCTCCCCACTCCAGCTCTGCCTGCCCGTGTCAGCTCCGTATGCCTGGCCGAGAGCCTGGATCCCCTAACCCACCTCCTCCCATGCTGAACAGCCCAGACGGTCCATCTGGCCATGGGACCAGCCAGCAATGAGCAGAATCCTTGGGATAAAAGAGATTGCCTTTGACTGTCAGCCTTCTGTCTTCTGCAGCCGGGGCCTTGAGCAGCCCCATCGGGGTACTATGCTCACTTCTGTTTTCTGTGTGTACATCTGTCCTTCATTACAGGGCCTCACAGGCTCGCAGCCCTCTCTCGCTCGGGAAATGACAGAAGCATCATCCCACTCCGTTCAACGCCTTCCTGCTTTGAGAAGCCGCTGCCCTTGGATGAGTTTGGGGGAATTTTTATACACAATTGTCTCGCTACCCAAGTACATCTGTGTGGCTGTGGGCCCCAAGTTTGGGGGATGTGTGGCCTGGGCACAGACAGCCTTTCCCTGGCTGGAGGGAAGGAGATAGGCCTGCTCCTTGTGTGCAGGGATCTTGGAGTGTTCAGGGACATCTCAGGAATTCCGTCAGCCCTACAGCAGTTGGCTTGGCCTAGCCCCCCTCTTCCTTAGGACCCCGCTGCTGATGTGGACAATGGCTGAGTGTCCCAAGCTTCTGCTCAGAGCCTGGATTTGGGGGGCTTGGTTCTTCGGGGTGGCCAGAACTTGCTGGTTCCTCAATAATAGTGAGGCCATCTTGGGTCCCCTGGGACCACATGACAATGTAGATCATAACGTCCAAGGGGTTCTGCAGGCTGAGGCCCTGCGCCTGGTCATATATATGTCCAATGTGTGGGGCACACGCGCCCCTCCAAACCCAACCTGGTTCTGTTAGTGTCCACCATGGGCTCCACTCCTTGATGTGATTTTCCCTTCAGAGGGCTGTTTGCTGGGCTTGTCAGTACCACTGGTTACCAGGAGGTGGCGCAGTGACAGAGCAGCCCTGGGCGCTGATGTCCATGCCACCTGGGGCTGCAGCCTTTCTTGGGGTAGGCCTGGGTGAGCCCCCATCTTCAGGGGCCAGAGCCAGCAGTCCCTGGGTCAGGGGGAGGCAGGGTCAGAAGTTGTCTTTATTTAAAATGCTGATATTTGTTCTTTGTGGACTATTTTTGCACTCATTCTGATTCTTAGTAACACGTCACAAAAATAGTATTATTTGTCCTGATTCTTTCCATTTGACACCCTTTATGTCATGCATATGACACGAGGGCCTCGCTTCCTCGGCCTGGCCCAAGCCTTGGGGACCAGCTGTCCTGGTTCCTTTTATTCAGAATAATCTTGCTTTATCTGCGTCATTCCTGCAGGTAGGGAGGTACTCATGCCCTGTTGTAGAGACGAGGCCACTGAGGCCAGAGAGATGAGGTCCCCTGAGGGTGCACAGCACAGAAGGGGCATCGACGAGATCTGGACCTTATCTCTGGCCTCACCGCCCTCACTGTCACCACCAGAGTTCTCTCCCTACAAAGCAAGGCACGGGCCAAGACTGATTTGGAAGGGTCCAGTTCAAAACCAGCTCTCATTCATTCTCAACCGAGAGTCCCTTCAACCATGAGGAATTCTGAGCTTTGGGCTCAAAATCCCAGCATCCTGTGAGACCCGCTCCCAATTCTTCCCCTGCAGGCGAATGAGCTGGGCTTGTGAGGCTCACTGTAGGTGAGGCTGCATTCCCAGGAGGTGCCCTGCACTGGCAGGACAGTGGTGTCACACAGGCCATGGCGCTGCAGGAATCTTGCTTGGGCCAAATGGCTCTTGGTGTGTGGGGACATTTACAAGGTCTCTCTTCTGTGCCTCAGATGCAGGCATGTTTGGGGCAGAGAAAACACACTCCCGTGTGCTGTCTCGGCTCCACAGCTTCTATGTGGACCAAGACCTATAAACTTAAAAAAAAAAAAAAAGTTTTCCTAGGGCATCTTCAGAATACGGCATATTTTTATGTGGAGAAGAAAGGCGGTGGAGGCAGCTATCTTTAAGAGAAAATTCATTGAAAGTCCTCAAGATTTGAAAGATGGTGGCCTGCTCCTCAATCATTTTGGCATAACTTGATTGTGGCTGTAATTTTTTTGTCAAGCATGTCAGACAATAAAGTCTTTGTAAAAAGAAAAAGCTGAGTCTGCCTGGATGCTCTTTCTGTGGGTGTCCCTGGGTCATGAGGGGGCAGAGGGAGGAAGAACTCCAAGTTCTAGAGGCTAAAGAATCCCTCTTGCATGTGTGACTAGACCCTCTGCTTAGCCCCACCTCCTGTGTGCGCAGGGGCTGCAGAGGTGGTGCCATGGGCAGGGCTGTGCTTGACTGGATGTCTGAGCTCCTAAATGAAGCATGGTGGTGTGGCCCAAGTGCTGGCTTGTTCTGAAAGTGACATGGCCAACCAGCCCTAGACAGACAAAAGGTTCGCATATTTCCCAATTCTCTTCTGGCGACAAAATTTCTATCATTTCTACCCATCCATCTACCCAACTATTCATCTTTCCACACGGTCATTCACTTGTTCATTGGTTCATATTTTCATATACTCATCTACCTACTCACCCAGCAAGCTATCCATCATCCATCCATCCATCCATTCATCCACTATCCATCCATCCAGTCAGCCATTCATTCATCCATCCATTCATTCATCCATCCATCCACCATCCATCCATCCATCCATCCATCCACCATCCATCCATCCACCATCCATCCATCCATCCATCCATCCATCCATCCATCCATCTACCCACTCACCCATCAAGTTATCCATTCTTCAATCCTTCCACCCATCCTATATAACCCGCATCTGGCTCTTTCTTGATCCAGACACAACCCTTAGCACTTCCCAAAGGGCCTGGCTTGGATTAGAGAAAAGTTGGTGGTGGACAGGAACAGAGGTAGAAGGGAAGATTAGTAACGGTAGATGTTACCAATCCAAGGCCACAGAGAGCCAAGGATGGCAGTGGACGTGGGCTGTTAGTCACTGAAAGGGGGTGTGGAAGTAAAAACGGGTGTGAGGAAAAGCCACATAGTTCTGTTTGGGCCTCCTGAGCAGGGGGGGGGGGACCTGGGGCTGTGAGAGGAGGTGTGCTGTGGTCCAGTTGACAAATGACATGAAGTAGAAGCCTCTCTTGGGACACATCTGCCATAATAGGTAAAGCCATGGATCTGGGGCAGAAAAGGCCTGAGGGGTGGCCTAGGACAGATATATAATAACCACCTCATAAACCTTTCCTCAGACTGCTTCCCTGCCCAGGGCCTCACAGGCCTGCAGCATCCTGTCCTGGGACCTTGACTTTTGAACCATTGCTCCTGAAGCCCTGTTCAGTCTGAGGAAGCACCAACGTCTGCCCGTAACCACTGGAGCCACAGTAGGGCTCCCGGACAGGCACGGCCCTCTGAGGCTATTGCCTTAGGTGCCATCACATTGGAGCTGCTTTGTGCACCAGAGTCTCTGGAGCTCACCCTCCCTCCCTTCCTCCCTCCCTCCCTCCCTCCCTCCCTTCCTCCCTTCCTCCCTCCCTCCCTCCCTCCTCCCTCCCTTCTCACTTCACACCTTAGGCAAGCACGCTGCTCCTGAGCTGTACCCCTCCCTCCACAGCCCTGTTGAGACGGTAACAGGGAGTCGGCCGACAAGAACTCATCGGAGCATGTGGATGTCTTGACCCTCCTATCTCCATCTCCTGAGGGCTGGACTCACAGGGAACTGCCAGGCTCACGGGGCCCCGGGGGTCGGAACTCTGATTCTCTTGCGCTGGCACACATGCGCTTTAACAAACACTAAGCCATCTCTCTTGCCTCTTGCTGATGATATTTAAAATCTCTGTCTATTCTCTCCATCTGTGGGTTGGTCTTTCTAGTTCCATTCTCAGAGCAAGTGTTGAATTTTTTTTTATTAAGCCCCATTTGTCATCCCCCCCTCATTCCATTGTTTTTTTTTTTTGTTTTTTTTTTTGTTTTTTTTTTTTGGATACTGTTAACATTTGTAACAGGTGTTTCCCAAAGTCTCATGCAGTGACAGGCCGTCATCAACCTGTGGATCTACTGGGAGGCAGGGTGTCGCAGGAGGAAGTTAGGCTACTGCAGGCATATGGGCAGAGAGCGTGTTGGGAGCCCAGCTAACTCCCTTCCTGGCTGCCTGCCCCAAGGGGAGCAGTCCTCTCCACCACGCCTTCCTGTTACATGGACCACACAGCCCAAAGCGACCAGGCCAATGGCCGGAACCTCTGAGAAGGTGGGCCAAACGGAACCTTCCTTCCTTAGAAGTGTTCCGTCTCGGGTGTTTTGTCGCGGCGAGGAAAAGCTGAGGAATGCAGGTGTTGCTTCCAAACTCGAGGCTGTGCGGGTTTCTCTCATGTTTCAGTTCTGTTTCACATACCTGTGCATTCCAGGATCATATCACATGGTGGGGGTGTGCCAAGGTGCACGTTCTGCACACGGGCACTGTTCCTCCATGTGTCAGAATCAGCCGGGTGCATCCGTGTGGGACATTTCTGGGCTTCTCATTTTTGTCCATCATCTTTTGCTGACCCTGTATCCCTAACTACCGTGCTTGGGTGTGTATCTTCAGATCGGCCCACGTGAGCCCTCCAATTTTATTTTCTGCTTTTGAGGGAGGATTATTTTCTACATACATTGTTGGGTTAGCTGGTTGCTATCTACCAAAAACACCCTCTGAGAGCCTGGCTGGGGCTGTAGAGAAGGCACTGTTCAAACTGTGCGGGGGTTGGAGATGACTCAGTGGTTAAGGGCACTTGCTGCTCTTGCAGAAGACCAGAGTTCGATTCCCAGAGCCTCCATGGGGTGGTTCACAACCACCTGCAACTTGAGCTCCCCGAGGATTTGACCCCCTCTTCTGGTCTTTGCAGGCACCTGCACACATGTGGCACACAGTCACATATACACACATACAATAATAAACATCTCGGGGAAGACCCAACTGTGAAGATGTGTCCACAAGTCTTCCCACCCAGGAGCGCTGCACATCTCTGCACTTTGATCTCTGGTTTTGTTTTTCAGTGCTCCATAGTCTGCCACTGTTCAGGACGACCTGTGGAGTGCTTTTAGGTTTATGTGTTCTACTGGGAGGGGCTGTCGTACGAGGTGGAGCTTTTAAACTTCCATTCTGGTTGTGCCTGCTAACTGGAGATGCTAGTGACGTCCAGTGACCTGGCCGCACACTGCCTATTAATTCTAGGAGCGTTCTGGCTCTCAGGAATGTCCTGTGCAGTCAGTCATGCTGGTTCAGCACAACCATTCTTGTTTCGACTGCTGAGAGGTTTGTCTGCGTGTGTGTGGGGGAGGGGAGGGGGGAACCAGTGTGCACAGGTGTGTGCCTGCATGTGTATGGGCGTGCATTCGAATGCACATGTATATGTGCATGCATGCATGCAGACCAGAGATCAACCTTGGGTGACCTCCTCGGTTGCTCTCCACCTTATTTTTGAACCAGGGTCTCCCCTGAATCTTAAATCACCAAGTAGGCTAGGCTGGCCGCCTGATGAGCCCCAGCGATTCGCCCGTCTCCACCTCTCCCAGCACTGAATTCCAAGCGCATGCCACCGAGCCCTACTTTTAAACGTTTCCTTTGGGTTTTGTGTGTCTATAAAGCTGCATCCCCTGCTTGGGTAGGGTCTTTTGCAAGCTGTGGTGTTTTTGCCGTTCTCCTCTCAGCCCTCCTCCTCTTTGGCCATCTGGGGAGAGGTGGTTTCTGGGAAGAGGTGTTGGGGTCTTCACCCTGGACCTCTGCAGGTAGTGGGCCTCTTCCCTTCGAGGGTCCCGCATCTGTCTGGTAGGATGCTCCAGGGTGTGCGTGTGGCTGCACCTGGTCCTGTGTTCTTCCTTCTGGTGTTCAGTGTCGTCAACAGGTTTGTGGAGGTTCTCTACCACACACTCCTTCCCTGGGTTCTCTTTCCTCATTTCCTACCCGACAACTCCAGTCTGTCATTTTCTCTCTGCATCTATCCACACGTTGCTGACCCTCCACCGTGTCCATTGCTGACCCACTGCCGCGTCCATTGCTCCATTTGCTGACCCTCCGCCGCATCCATTGCTATCCACTGCTGACCCTCCACTGTGTCCATTGCTGACCCACCGCCGCATCCATTGTCATCCATTGTTGACCCTCTGCCGCGTCCATTGCCGACCCACCGCCGTGTCCATTGCTCCATTTGCTGACCCTCCACCTTGTCCATTGCCGACCCACCACCACGTCCATTGCTCCATTTGCTGACCCTCCACCTTGTCCATTGCCGACCCACTGCCACGTTCATTGCTCCATTTGCTGACAAGCCCACCATGTCACTGCCTTGACCTTTGCAGCATTTGTCTTGGTCCCCGGGTTTTCCTCTCTGCTGGAGTTTCCTGTGTAGTCGGTGTTTACGGTCTTCCTTTTCCATTATCATTGATAACAAGCAGGTCTGCTTCTTCAACCTTCTGGTAGTTTCCAAAATCCACGCTGAATCTGAGCCCCATGCTTGTCTCTGCAGACTGTTCGCTTTGGAGCATCGGATCATATTTTTGTTGAAAGCTGGGCGTGTAGACCAAGGGGCTTGCACCCTTTCCCATTCAGGGGCAGGAAGTGAGCATTCTGGGCTCTGTGGGCTACCTCAAGTCCCGCCTTCTTCTACTGCTGCCATCCTCTTCCTCTCTCAGCTCCTCAGCAGTGCTAGACAAGAGTGTCTCGGCCACGGGAATCCAGGGGTTGGCTTTGCCTTCTGAGGAGGAACTGGCAGAAGAAACAGCAGGTTCTGAGTTCAAGGTTGTGTGAGAGTCAGTGTGGGGAAGATGAAGGCCGAGGCACCGGATGAGATGAGTGCCAAGTTCTAGGCACATGTGTGAGCACCCACAACCGCCTCACTCCATCCCCCACACTGTGGATTTCAATAGGTTACTCAACCAACGCAGGGACCCTTTCGGTTTCTGGGGTTGGAGTGGCACGTGCCAGCTCTCCTAGGAGCCCCGTGTCTCCTGGTCTGTGTTAGTGAGGGACTGCAATGTAACCCTATTGGAGGTGTCACACCAGCCTTCTGGCCGACAGTGCTGGGAAGCTGGAGATGTGGCTAAGTGTAGAGAGTAGATCTCCCTGTGCCAAAAAGTCCAGCAGAGCGGACCCCTGAACCCAAGCTACCGCCCAACTTGCAGCTTCGCTTTCTTCCTGAGAGGGGGATCCAGAGGCCAGGCCTGGCCAGCCTAAAGACCTTCCCAAGCTGTGGGTGCAAAGCAGGTCTGCACTCTCACCCTACCAGCTGGACTTGGTGCCCAGTGCTACGGTCGGGGGGTGGGGGTGGGGGGGTAGGGGTGCACCCTGCATGGGGATGCTGCCCACGACTGCCCTCCCCAGAGGTCATGGGAGGCTCCCCAAGCAGGTGACCTTAGAGTTGGACCTTGGAAGGAATGTGGAACTCAGCAGAAGAGGGTAGGGACATTGACCTAGTTTGCTACTGCTGTATAAACACCATGACCAAAACCAATTTGGGGAGGAAAAAGGTTTATTTCATCTTACAGCTCTCAGGTCACACTCCATCACTGAGGGATGCCAGGGCAGGAACTAGAGGCAGGTGCTGATGCAGAGGCCATAGAGGAACGCTGCTTACTGGCTTGCTCCCCCATGGCTTGCTCAGACTCCTTTCTTATATGATTCAGGACCACCTGGCCAGGGGTGGCACTGCTCACAGTGGGCTGGGCCCCCCATATCAATCATTAATCAAGAAAATGCCCGACAGACTTGCCTACAGGGCAAGCTGATGGAGGAAATTCCCCAGTTGAGGCTCCCTCTTCTCAGATGACTCTAGCTTGTGCCAAGCTGGCAAAAAACTAACCAGGATGGACATGGACATGGGGATCCAGCTGTCCTCTGATCTAAGACGGAGGAGGGTGGGCAGAAGCAGCCTTGGCCCTTGAATAATAGTGCAGGGACCGTGGATGGGAGGGGGTGCCCTGCAGGCAATCATGAACAAACCCCCAAGAATCCCAAGTTTTGAAACATTTTATTAGTAGTAGTTCTTTTAAAGTCTCAAGAGTCATTCCTGCAAAGACTATTTTATTTGCTCAAACTAATGAGTGAGGACGCCCGAGGCCAGCGGCCGCCCTGCTGTTGTGAGAAGCCCCAAAGGGGGTTGGGGCGAGAGCCTGCACATCTCGGGAGCCTGATGCTGGGTAGGGTTAGGCTCTGAAGCCGCTTTGGGGAATTCACTACAGCCCTCCATGGTCTGGTTTTGCTAGTCTTGGGGACAGACCCTGAGGCCCCATCTGTCCCCAGTGCAGCCCCGCCTGGATGTCTACTGCAGGAAGGCACGCAGGAAGTCATTGTAGGAAATCTTGGAAGAGAGTGACTTGTCATAGTACTCGAGCACGTGGAAGAACTCCTCCTCCGACAGGTTGATGCTGTACTGCCGAAGCACCTGGTGGGCGGGAGGCTGATTCAGCAGTGCTGGTGCCTGCAGGTGACTTCCCTCATCCCTCACCCACAGGCTCAGGGCGTGGAGGAGCCCCGGCTGGAGATGCTAGGTGCCCGCCGCCGTCACCACCTCTTTCCTCCTCAGTGGCAGGACCCAGGACACCTTCTCTGAAGGGAAGGGGCATGCCTCTTTCTTAATCTGGGAAGAGGTGGGGGCACACTGCACACACAGGCCACCTTGGACTGTGAGGTGGGGAAGGAAGCTGCGTGTTGAGGGTCGCAGGACAAAACTGGATCCCTGACCCCACTGCTGTGCTGGCTCGGGAAGTCCCACCTCGGGCCTTCTACATGGTAAGGAGGAGTCTTCCTCCTGAAGCTGCTACTGCCTTCTTACCCTCACAGTCCAGACAAATCCTGCTAGAGATTCCTTATAGTTTCTCCTCTGTGGCTGATGCTATCATTCATTCCTAAGAAGAGCTAGAACATGGGCTACAAGACCCCAGGGCCCCAGGATTAGGGCAGCTGGTGGCCATCGTGCCCAATGGGAGAAAAGCAGACGAGGAAACTGAGGCCCCGCTCACACCCCTATGTCCCTCACCTCCGGCTCTGCTGAGGACATTCCCACCTTATTGTCCTCTATGCTTGTCACACCCTGGGTCCCTGGGAAGGGGAAGAGAACCCCAATCTTACTGCCTCCCATCTGTGATGGACTAAGACAGGCTCCCTGGCTGGGGTGGTGGCTGGCCCCAGCGCGCATGGGAGGCTGGAGCGGGGTATGAGTAGTTGGGTTGTGGGTGGGGTGCTGAGGGTGGCAGACTCAGAGTTATGTGGCACCCAGGATTAGCTGAAGCCAAATGGCACCACTCTGCTGTGCACTGTGGGGTGCTGTGGGGCTCCCTGTGTGGGAGGCTGTATCACATACACACTCTTGGGCTGTCCCAACAGTCCCAAGACCCTGATAGGACACAGGAGTAGATCCTAGGCCTAGACAGGGGCCTAGCAAAGGAAGCAAAGGTACTGCCTGCACACACACACACACACACACACACACACACACACACACACACACACACACACAGACACACACACACACACACACCCTGGAAGTTTCCAGAAACCTTTAGGGAAGAGAAGCTGTAGCCCGCAAGTAAGGAGTAAGAAGGCCACAGAGCCAGGGCCTCCCTGGGCAAGCGCAGGGGCTCTTTTGGGCTTTCCACGCTACTGGCCTTTTCATGCTCCCTGCTCCAGGCAGACACAGCCACAGAGAGCAGAGTCTTACCTTCCTGAAGTCAGCCACACTCAGGAGCCCTGTCCCGTTCTCATCGTAGGCCTTGAAGGTACGCCGCATGGGCCTCCAGCAGTGAACGATCTTGGGCTGGATCCGCAGCAGGGCTGAGTAAAAGGATGGAGTCTCCACACCGGCTTCTTTCTAAAACCGAGATTAGGGAAGCGCTTGGGAACTGGGTGGGCCTGGAGGACACACGGCACACCGCCCCCTCAGCTGGTGGCCTGACTCTGCTCCATGTCTCTGCAATGAGGACCATTCAGATCGACCATCTCGGGGGTGCAGAGGCTTGTGGGAACACCTCAGAGTTACCACAATCTGCGGGGAGGGGTCTTCTTTCTACCTCCAGTTCCCAGATGGAACCTTGAGGCTGAGGGAGGGAACATGATCCCAGCTCTCATCCAGTCACGGTAGGTCCCACGTGCAAGGACAGGGCCATGCAGACACTAGGCCAATTTCAAAGTCATACAAAGAGGAGGCCTTCTAGGGGGTTCTTGTGATGCGGGCATTTGGAAAGCTACAGGGTATGAAGGGTATAGGGAAGTACCACCAAACTGCTTATTCCTTTAGGTACTATGGGATGAAAACAGGATGTCTGAGTATTTTATCCCCAGCACACATCTGTGTATCATGGAGGTGAACTATAGGCAAGAACAGGAAGCCAGTACCAGGAAAGCCTAGTTGCAACATGGCGCCTACCTAAAACAAACTAGCGAGGTTACACTGCTTCCAGTTTGTATGTAAATTAGCACCTGGGAAGAAGACACCCCCATGGCCCCAGAGCTTGGCTAGCTCACCATCTGCCCACCTGCTAGGGTCCTGCCTAACCTGGCTCACCCATACCGGGGCCCGGCCCAACCCAGCCCAGCCAACGCTGCTGCTGCCTGTGGCCCAAACTGCCTCCCCATGCCACGCCTGCCCCCTCTGTTGAAAGTGCTGAGCAAAGTGGAACCTCCAAAGGAGGAAATCTCCCTTTCAGCTTCTCTGTCAGGTGGCTTCTGAGCTGAGGCTGTGGTACACCGTGGCCAGGATGGCACAGGGCTCCTCTCTCTTAGGAGGGCGTGGGGGCAGGGAGTCTTTCCAACCAAGGAAGGAGAAGCCATTCTGTACTCGATGGACACCTGGGGCAGGGGAGTCTAGTGGATATGTTCTGGGACAGCTGGCAAGAGCCCCCGTCTCCTTGTGCCACTCAGAACTCCCATCCTGGCCCTCCGGACTGCCGAGGGATGGGGAAAGGTCGGGAGGCGCCCTCTACTCTAGAGAGTGGGTCAAAAGAGGCATCAACACACTCTCCCCCACAGAGACCCATCATCTATTCTCCGTAGACCATTCTAGCTCATTTCTAGAAGGGGAAACTGAGGCCAGCGGAGCAGAAGGAGAGTAAAGTAGGGGAGGCTTTGCCAGGTACAAGATCCCCCCATGGTTCTCCAACTAGGTTCCTGGGCCCCAAGAGACTCCACGGAGGACCAGAACGGCATCTCCTGCCCCATAGGGCTGGGCTAGCTTGAGGCACACTTGGCTTTGCCTTTAACTGGCTCCTACAGGTAAGCAGCATCAGGTACTGGCTCTCACCTAGAACTTTCTGTGTGTGGCTTCCTGCATGGCTTTTAGGACGGACCATTTGCTCCAGGCCCTCTGATGGCTGCCCAGGTGGGTGTGTGGGTGGGGTGAGGTCATCAGCCCCCACTGAGCTATAAGGAGATTGGAACTGGATTTGCTTGCTCCTGGGCCTGCATGAGCTACTCAAGCCATGCTTCCCACACTGCTGCCCAGCAGTGCTCCCAGCCCAGTGGCACTCGGCACTCCTCATCTGACTCAGCATCACAGACTGTGGAAGAGGAGCCTAGAACACTCTTTGGAGTTCCATGTTCAGGAGAAATGTGAGCAAGGCTTAGGGTGTGATAGAGCTTGGGGAAGTGCTGGATGTGGTTTTAATGACTGTTTCACAACTGAGAAGGGAAGGGAAGACCCCTGGTTGGGTCTTAGTGTCTTTGCCACCTTTTGAAGCCACAGCTAAGTGCTGGTGATGAGGCAGGAAGATTATTGCCAAGGAGTTTCAGGCCAGCTTGGCTTACACGGTGAGACCCGGTCTCCAAAATCTTTGTCCACCAAGAAAGAAAGAGAAAAGGCAAGCAAGAACAAAATGAAGAAAGGAAGGACAATCACAGAGGACGAGCAGGGGTGGTGGTGGGGTGGGGTGGGGTAGGTGGTGGTGTGGGTGGTGTGGGGTGGGTGGTCGTGTAGTGGTGGGGTGGGTGGTGGGGTGGGGTGGGGTGGTGGGGTGGGTGGTGGTGTGGTGTGGTGTGGTGGGTGGTGTGGTGTGGTGTGGTATGGTGGGGTATGGCGTGATGGGGTGTGGTGGTGTGGTGTGGTGGTGTGGTGTGGTGTGGTGGTGTGGTGTGGTGTGGTGGTGTGGTGTGGTGGTGTGGTGTGGTGGGTGGTGGTGTGGTGTGGTGGTGTGGGTGGTGGTGGTGTGGTGGTGGTGTGGGTGGTGGTGGGGTAGGTGGTGGTGTGGTGTGGTGGGCGGTGCTTGGGTGTTAGAGAGTTGCTCAGGCCCCACCCACTCTCAGCCCAGGCTCCACCCCCGGCTGCACACACAGGTTTAATTTGGCCGTGAGCCCTGGGCGTCCACATGCCCACCTGGCCTTCTCTTTAACTCCCGGGGCACTATGCAGGAAGAAGCGCTGCCCCGCCCCGAGAAAGACCACTGTGGGTAGATGGCCCCCACCACAGACCTCCAGCCTCCAGCCCCCAGGATGTATCTTTAGACTCCACCCCTCAGAGTTCCAGAAGCAGAGAGAAGACTTCTTTCCATTATTTTTAAAGAAATCGAGCTTCTAGGACGTTTTAAATGTCACAGATAGGATGCCCCCCCAAGTCTCATCTTTACCCCCTTTACCCTACCTGCAGGAACATGCCTTGACATGTAGGCCCGCCATCTTAGCTGACATGGCGGCCACCTTCCACCGCCCCGGCCCCTTTGGGTAGTGGGGGAAGAAGATGCAGGGCCTCACTCCCAGAGTGAGTGGGTAGCCAGAGGTCCAAGGGGCCTTTGTGGGGAGGTTGCAGGGACATCTGGGGACATCTGTCAGGTGAGTCCCGGCTGGTGGCAGGGCGGAGCCAGGCTCTGACCAGCAGCCCCCCCTGCACCCCCCCCCCCCCCCCCGGGGATCCTGCGTGCCCAGGTCCACCTGGTGCCTGGTTCGGGACACCACGGTCGCCAGGACGGAACACCTACCATCTTGTCCGCATTCTGGATCCTCATCCTCCGCATCAGTGAGGTCTCCTTGGCCTTCAGCAGGAGGACGCAGCTCTGGATGAAGTCGCAGTAGGCGAACTTGCCGTTGCCCTTCAGGTCATACTTGACAACGAGCTGCTGGCTCTCCTCCTTGCTAATGTCCAGCTTGAACTTCTCAACGAGCGCTGAGGACCAAGCAGCCCACAGTGCCGTTGGTAGGGGTTCAGGCATCCTTGCCCTCATTTAGCTAGCGGACACGAACACCCCCACAGGCTCCTCCCATCTCCCCCATTCCCCCCCCCCCCCCCCCCCGCAGGGCTGGCGGGACTGATGGATGTCTCCCCAGGGGTGGAGTCAGACGGACCCAGGAACTCCGTCGCGGTCACGCTCCCTTGCTTGTCAATGTCCTTCTCCTTGCATTCCTTCAGGAGCTCCCGCCAGCAGCCCTGGATCTGCTTGCGGAGCTTGCTCTCAATGGGCTCACAGTTCTGCAGGAGTGGGGTGCCCACTGGGGTCTGTGGGGAGGGAGACAAAGGGTCTCTCAACTGGAGGTCTCATGGGGGCAGTCATGGGAACCACAGAGTGGACTTGAAGGTCAGCTCTGCAGGTGCCAGGGGAGGAGATGACCTTACTTCCACCCGAGAGCCACCTGAACCCAACCCATAATAAGCAGAATAGCTTTGGAAATAAATACAAAGCCATGTTTTAAGAGGAGAGCACTTCTTCTTGCCCTTACTAAATCCCAGGAACTCCCCAAATTCCTTGACTTGGGGCTCCCTCCACCCTCAAGAGGCAGCCTTTCTGGGGCCTGCCTCCTTAATGCTATGTGTGTTTCCCTGGATTCCCAGTTCAAAGGCCCTGAGTGCTGCTGGCCAGCTCTCTGTCCAGATCTCAACAGATCAGCAGCCTAATCTCCCTCCCAACGCGGGGAGACTAGGAGGCAGCTAGCCTTAAGGAATATCTGATTCCTGTTCTACATTCCTCTGACTTCCCTGGAGACCACCACATTCACTGTCTGTCATCCTGAAATCTGTGACACCATACATAACCCTCTTGAGTGGGTACCTTTGTCCATTTTGGGCTGTAGCAAAAACCCAGTGCATAGTAGAGGTATACAGAGGATGGTGCTGGAGCACATGATGGGCACTCTGTCTGGGGCCATGCTACTCCAGGCACGAGGTGTGAGCACACAGCAGCTGCCTTGTGGGAATGTGTAGTGCGCTCTCAGTTGCCCTGCCCTGGAGACTGTCATTCAAGTCATTCCCCAGGAGCCTCCTTCTGGCAAGCCTGGGATGACTCAGTCTAGGGCTCAGGGCTCTGTGTCACACTGAGGACTGAGGCCCAGGAAAACACCCTGGGCCTCACCTGGCTCTGGTGTAAATTGGGAACACATTCATCAGTATGGATGGTGCCCAAGGTCAGGGGACTGTCCCTCTCAGAGCCAGGTTTCTTGCCTATGGATGATGTGCCCTTCTGTCTCTTCTTCCCCTTCTGGCTCTTTCTACCCTGCCCTGCCCCCACTCTTGCTCAAACTCCCGCCCCCCACCCCCTCAACCCCCCACCGCCGGAAACTGACACTAGAGCCTCCCCCAGACTCATGAACCCAGTCTCTCAGTCACCTGCAGTCTGGGGGAGAAACACTGGGGGCCCCTGTGTGCATGGACCTGCCAGGAGGTGACATGGGGCCCCTGTATCAGGCTGGGAACTCACACAGGGGTGACTCCGTGATTTCGCAGATCTGGAGTCCCGAGAAGGAGAGCAGAGGGTGGATCTGCTTCCTTGGGAGACCTCAGGGGCACTGCTTCCCCTCTGGGCAACGGTCGAGTCTCCAGAGTCACCTGCGGCCATGGGCGGCGAGGGTGCTCTCTCGGTGCCGAACCTGCTGAGGAAGTCCTGGTACTTGAGCCTCCCCTTGGCGTTGACGGGCATCTCGCTCCACAGCCTGTCAAACTAAGGGCAGCAAGTCAGTCCAGGGGGAGTGGGAACCCAGCAGGAGAGACTCTCCTCCCGGAAGTCCTGGAGGAGTGGGACCAGAGGTGACAGGAGGTGACCGTGGGCCAGGGATCATGTCATTTAAAAAAAAAAAAAATTAAGAAAGGAGAAAAAAAAATCCATTTGGTCTCTGCAGGATAGAAGCCTCTGGAAGACTGTGGGGGGAAAAAAAAGGCAAGACAAGGGGATTATTCATGGCTTCCGCAGGACATTTTTTAATTGAATTGGGTCCTCAGTGAGCAGTTTAAGGCCATTAAATCTTGTGATTAGTCACAGTGACCGAGCTGTGGTGCATAAAAACATTTTAGGAGAAGATGCAAATCAAACCGGGCCCCACCTGCATCCCAGGGAAGCCGCCGGCCTCATTTCTCAGCCGTCCCTGCACACCTGAGTCTCAGCGGCTCGCAGGTGCCGCCGCCTCAGCCTCTGCCTTTACATCCACAATTTATTTCACCCCAAAGAAACGTCCCTCGTGCAAGATGGAAAGGAAGCATTTGGAAACCGGGGAGAAGTTTATGGCTTTGCGTGGTGGCTGTCTGACGCCGCAGACCTTATGGAAATGACACACAGCACGGGCCAGAGCAACAGGAGGGCTTCCCCACACGAGCCACCTCTGGTGGCTGCAGGACTTTCAGGGAGCTGAGAAGAAGGGCTCTTGTCCCCTCCTACCTGACTACTTGCAAAACCTGCAGCTGACAGAGCCTGGCTGTCAGCCTTCCAAGGGACAGAGGCCAGGAGGCTAGGGTGGGGGACAGTTTCCTGTTCCCCTTGCAGTCTAGAGGTCACTAGAAACTTAGTTTGCCCCCGGGTGTCTCTTGGGGTTTATTTATCCACAGCAAATGAATGAAAGTGACCAACTCTTGGGCTCCGTCTAAAGTCCCCAAAGGCTTGCGAGCTGCCACATCAGCCTACTCTTGGGGTCAGATGTGGGTGCCTCTCTGGAATTGGAGTTAGGGTATCTTTAGGTCTGTACCATCCTGACCTGGGAATCCTCAGGCAGGAAACTGCCATGTGTGGGATTCACAAATAGACATACCAAGTATATCCCCAGAGGTTGGTGTCTGGAGCTGAGAGGATTGGAAGTCATTGAGAAAATTAAAAACAACCCATGATGGCTGATAACACTCCACACAACTGATGAGCTTGGAGATGGACTAGCCTAGGGCTCCTCCAGCTCTAGGGAGCAGAATCCCCCAGGAAGTCTGCTAAGCCCTGCCCACAGAGTTCTGACTCAACTTCAGAACCTACAGGAAGATTAAAAAAGAATGTATTGAAAATGTACAAGATTCTGCCAAAAAGCAAGTGAAGTGGACCAACTCACACATGGGACAACAGGACGCCAGTGTTCCACCAAGCAGCCTCTGCTTTACCCCAGGCTAGCCCTGGTCTGCAGACTCAGCCAGCATCTTTCAGAAGCATGTGTAGTTTTTTCTTTCACTCTTTGGGGGCTACCATCCAGCTCCCAAATAAATACATGGAGACTTATTCTTACTTATGAATGCCTGGCCTTAGCTTGGCTTGTTTCTTAAATTATCCCATCTACCTTTTGCCTCTGGGCTTTTACCTTTCTCTATTCTCTATTCCTTTCTTTCCTTCTTACTCTGGGGCTGGTTGGGTGGTTGGGTGGCTGGCCCCTGGTGCTCTCTCCTCCTCTTCACCATCCTCCCTGTTCTCTTTTATTCTCTTTGCCTTGCAGCCCCGCCTACCCCTCTCCTGCCTTGCTCTTTATTAGACCAATCAGGTGTTTTAGGCAGGCAAAGTAACACAGCTTTACAGAGTTAAACAAATGTAATACATCTTTGCATATTAAACAAATATCCCACAGCATAAATGAATGTAACACATCTTAACATAATGTTCCACAACACTGTGAGTCTCACAGTGTTCACCCATCTGGCCACTGTGTAGACATAGCCTCATCTGCCAGCTGGGATAATCACTCTCCTGAGCCATTTGGCTGTAGGTCTCCCTCCCACCCCCTCCTTGTCCCTACTCTCCCATGGCACTCTGAGGAACTCTCTCCATCATCACAAAACCCACATCCTCAAGCTCCCTCTGAACCCAGCTCTGGCTGAAGTTGCTCCTGAGGATCATGGGGGTCTCTGAATTCCCACAGCTCCTGTGGGTCAGGTGCAGAGCTGGTCAAGGCCTCCTCTATTTGCCTCCCAGCACGGATACAGGTAGCAACATCTTGCAGGCTCTGGCTTTCTCCTCACCATGCCTTCTGTTGTCATCTTTGGCCAGTGCATTCCTGAAGACAAGTGGTAGGTCCCCATAAACCCCGACTCTTTGTCTTAGTAAACTTTCTGTTGCTGTGATAAAACACCATGACCGTTCTTCAGTGTTAGGCTTGTGTTAGCCACTCAGAGGACCACTCCTAAAGGTAGCACAACTGTCTGTGATGCCCCTGGAATCTCATCTTCACTGTTCTCTTGTCCTTCTTGTCCCATTCTGTTTCCACATTCTCCTTGAAACCATCTGCATGTCCATCTGCCCTCTGTTCCCCACCTGGCCTCCTGTGCCCACTCCACCTTTCCCTGCACAGAGTTCTCCTGGCAAAGCTGGTTTCATAACTAAATACAACAACAGTGTAACAGCTCCCAGATAAACTCAGCCTGCCAATGGCATTTGAAAAAATAAAATCACCACACACATGAAGGAGCAAGCCAAGGCTGACTCTGCCTTCAGATATCAGAACTGTCAGTGACCATACCTAATCGTGTTAAAATCAAGCATTAGAATTAGCAGTGAGAAACACACAATTGACAGACACTTGAAATGAGGGGAAAAGAAAGCTCCTTGAAATGAAAAATGCAATCATTGAAAAAGTTTATTAACAGGTCACAATCAAGTAAACAGATCATAATCAGCAGAAGAAAGGCAAAGAGAACAATGTTGAACAAACACTGGTAGGGTCAGTGAACCCTAAGGGTTTAATTTGTAGAGAAAAATTGCAAGATGAAGATAAACTACTAATAATACCATGAAATCCAAGAAGACCATTGAATCACAGCAACTCAATAGCCTCACAAACCAGAGAGCAAGGGGACCTAGTTTAAAAATTGCTAAGAGGTAAGGGCAACAGCCAGCTATTGACTAGGAAAGTATGTAGCTTTTGACAAATATGTAGGAAAGGGGGTTTCTAAATTATGTCAAGAAAATACATTTTCAAACAATATAAAGGAAATGAGCACGGCAGGATGCTTAATATTGACAACAGAAATAAATGGAGACAACAGCAACAACAATAAATGTAAATGAGCCAAACACCCATGCAAAATGGCAGGGAATCACTAGAGAGGATGTTTAAGAATCCATTTATGTGCTATTCATAAAACCTAAACACAAAACAGAATTATCAGGGGCATCAAAGATGTAAAGAAGTTTAAACAGATATAGCAAGTAGGCACTAAATGAAAAAAAAAAGGCTCAGAGGTCATGTTACTATCACATTAAATAGACTTCAATATTAAAAACTATTTTCTTAGAATTTGATACATCTAACACTGAGTTACAAGTATCCACATTTCTCACCCATTGATGGGCCAAGATAACTGAGAGAATAGAGATTCTGAGACTAGAAGTAACAGCTGGTTTCAATCAGCAGGTGTAAAACGCTTCATAATGCTCCATTCAAAACATACCATCTAGCTACAAATGAAACATTTTTAAAGAATGACCACACATCCAATCCCAGATAATTCTAATAACTGATAAGATCCAGTCCCATTCTCTAATTAAAATCATGTTCATTTATAAGTTAATAACTCTTTAAAAACACATTCATTCAGGAACAAAAAAACACCCGTATTTCTAAATCAAAGGACCCAAGATGGAGACTAGGAGCTCCATTATAATTTTACAACTATGTATCAAAATTTGGATGCAGCTAAAGTAGTAATTAGACAGAAGTGTACAGTTTTAAGTGCCTATTATGGGAGGAAGAGCAGCTGAAATCCAAAGCCTGCATCCAACCTATGCCAAAGCACAGGGAACAAGAGAGAGGCTGTCAATGCAGCAGGAAGCCAGGAGAGCTGAAAGCTGATCCTCAGAAAAGACTAAGAGCACACACGGCTGTAGTGTGAAGCTAGGGGGTGGTATGGTCCAATGGTGTGGCACATACAGCAAGAACTAACTGAAAGAAGACACAGATTCTATGGTGAGTCAGTGGATGCCAATCAGAAAAGGGAGAAAAAGTGGACAAATTCATGTAAAAACATAAGCCACCAAAATGGATGAGCCTGGGTGGCCCTGTAACCATCAGAAGAACATACTGGCAGTTAAATCCCCCCTTATGGAAAACTCTGGGTCCCAGAAGGCTTACGGGCATTTTTTTTTTTTTTTTTTTTACTTTCAGGAAGCTGGCAGCCCAGTTCTGCCCAGACCCTTTTGAGAAAACACAAAAGTACATAGCCCTAGACTCTATTTACACAGCTGGTGTACTCTTGATTCCAACAAGACACAAACTTGAGAAAGTACAGAGTAATGTCACAAACATCAACACAATTATTTTTAAGTTTAAAGGGAGGGAGGGAGGGAGGGTGAGAGAGAGAGTACATGTTTGTATGCACATGTCATGTGGGAGCCTGCCAAGGCCAGAAGAGGGCATTGAGTTTTCTGGAACTGGCATTATAGGAAGTTGTGAGCCACCATGTAGGTCAGAACCCAACTCAAGTCCTCTGCAAGAGCAGCCAGTGCTCCTAACCACTGAGCCATCTCTACAGCCGTGGAAATACTTTCAACACACCCTGACCAAACCGTGCACACAACAGGCATATACATTTGCTTTACTATTGTGCTACCTATCAGCACAGCTCACTGCATTGAGAAATTGAAGAAGAAAAACTAGATGCCTATCTTGATACATGTACCATACGGGAAGCATTTGATACAAGCAGTACCCACCCAAGGTTGCTGGGTTTTAGAAAAACAGGCATACAAAGAACAATTGACCGGGAGCTCCTGACATTTGATATATGGAAGTGTCTCTAGGGAAAATAGTTCTAACCGTGGAACACTGAAGCATTCCTGTCCAGTCAAGGCTAGAACAGGGAAGCCATTGTCACAGCTCTGTTTGGAAGGACCATGGGATCTAGGCATTGCTACAAAGCAAGAAAAGAAATAACAAGCCTATGGGTTGGAAGGACACCTGCCTGTTGTTCAGAACTGGCTTGAGGTATCAGCTCAGGGAATTGGCTGACAAGTTATTACAAAATGACTGAATTTAGCAAAGTGGTTATGACAACAGCTGAGAAAACTTAACTGAAGGTATGAAGTTCCAAGTGTTTTCTTACACTGAAGCAGAACGCATCAAAGACACAAAGATCCCACACAGTAGAGCACGATGGAAGATAGCAGACATGGACAGGAAGAGAAGGAGTCTGGGGCAGTAGACAGAAGCCCAACTGTTGCAGTCCACTAAGTGTCACGGGTTCCCCTCCCCCTGGAGGCAGGAACCCACCAACACTGGCAGGGAGCTCATGATGCCCCTGCCTCAGTACTGGTACTGCAGACACGCACCACCACAGGACTCCCAGGGGAGCCGATGTGACGGCACTGAACCACTCGGAGAGCTGAGACTGATGTAGACACTCCTGGCCTGACAGAGCCTCAGAGACCCAGGTGCTGGTTGTTTACAATCTGGTGGAGCAGAGTCGAGTTAGAGCAGCCCTCCGTCAAAGAATGGCTGCCAGACAGCGCTGGTGCTGAAGATGGGGGAGGACCACGGAGCCCCCAGGACAGTGGAGCCCCGCTTCACACAGGCAGACAAACAGGTGCTGCCTACATGGCAAGAACAGAAAGTCAAAGCTCCAGAAACTTCAGAGAGGACCAGCTGATGCTCCTGTACCCTTGGGCAAATGAGGATGACGCAACCACATCCCAGAGTGGAGCCAAGAGTGAGCTGTGCATACGAGGTCCACCCAACTGTAGTGATGTAGTGTATAAAAGAACACGGGCACACACGCACACCTGTAGTGTGTACACACAGACGGGTGCTTATACATGTGCATACATATATTCACATACATATGTGACACATGCTTACACACTCATGCAAGCACACATATATGTACACACAATTCACATCCAGCACCTCCCCAGCTCCTCCTCAACGTCACTGTGGTTACTTGGTCTTTTCTTTTGCTCTCTCCCATCTCCCAGACTTGTCAATCTGTTGCCCCCAAGCTCTGCCTGCCCTTGGCACCCTCAGCCTGCATCTTAGATTCTTAGCCATGTCCGCTCTCACCTTGCTCATCCTCCAGCCTCTGCCATGGCACCCATCTTTACAGCTTCATGAGGACAGCTCACCTTGAACCGCCTCGCTCTGTCCTGCCCAACACCAACACCTAGATCTACTGCCGCCCACAGTGAACACGGTGAGCACTGATGTTGGCACATGCTGTGGGATTCAGCTCTGACACCCTCAGAACCTCTTCTGGTGCCCTCTGTCAATAGTCCGCCCCTGGTCCCTGCCCTTCATCTCTCTATCTCCACACAGCAGCCAGAGGACCACTGTTTAAAGCCGCTGATCAGGCCAACTGGCACAGGGTAGGACCACCCTCTCACACCCCTGAGTGAAGACAAAAATGTTTCCACTTGGCTCCTGTCCTACAGGATAGACTCCAGGCTTGGGCTCAATCCCCTCCAAGCACTGGTCATCCACCAATGGTCCAACCCCATCACAGCCCTTGTCATCCACGTCCCCTCTGCTTCCAGCTAACCCTACCTAGTAACCAGGTCTTCCCTTTCGAGGGTACCTGCTCAGAGCGCCTCCCCAACCTTACTAGTTACAAGCATGTCTCCCACTCCATCTGTACCCTTTTCCTGCCTTTAAAGAAATATACAGCATTGTCATTGGCTAAGACACTGCCTATTTTACTCATATGTTTACTGTCTAAAAGTTCTCTGAGAGTGCAGGCCCTTCGGGGACAGGGTGGGGCTGCTTTGCCATCAGGCTGCTGCTCCTGTCTGCCCTGCTCTGTTTCTGTGGGCCTGCATCCTGTTGTCAGGGAGACCAGGGTCTGCAGCAGGTGCCTGGCCATGGCCTCTCAGCTGCCACAGGCTCCTTCCCAATAGGGAGTAGCCTGTACTTCTTCATAAGCACCGGTCCCCTGGCCTCTGATGTCCCTCCTCTGCTGTGATGATTAATCTTGACTGTCCACTGGACAGGATCTAGCATCACCTAGGAGATGAACCTCTATACATGTCTGTGAGAGTCTTCTGGATTAGAGTAATTAGGGTGGGAAGACACACCCTAAATGTGAGCGGGACTATCTGATGGGCTGGGGTCCGGGGCTGAATAAAAAGTAGGAAGTGACCAGCAGTCACCTCTCTCTGCGTCCTGGCTGTGCACACAACATGGCCGGCTGCCTCAAGCCTCCGTTGTCTTGAACTCCCCATCATGACAGGCTGCACCTTCAAACCATGAGCCCAAATAAACCCTCCCTCTCTCATTGGTGCTCTTGTCACGGCAACAGGGGACAGTCCTGCTGTTGACAGCTGCCCAGCACGCAGGAGTGGGCTCTGCCGCCCCGGGGCATTTGCTGCACACCAAGATGGGTGGCTGTGTTCCTAGACACTGGCTCAGAGGCCAAGGCTGTGATCAGGAGACCAGGGGCATGGGAACCGGGAAGAAGGAGGGCGCTGGGAGGGCCAAGTGGGACATGGCCAGCTCTGCCGAGTGGGGCTGGGAAAGGCCTCCCTCTGCTTAGAATCTGGAAGGAGTAGGCAGTGAGGGGAGCAGGGGCCAGGTCCTGGCAGAGGCAGAGGAGGAAGCTGGCTAGGAGAGAAGGGTGCCAGGAGGGCCCAGGGAGGAATACCAGGGAAAACAGAGATGCCAACTGACTTTTCTGAGTCACACAGCTGGACAGGCGCACAGCTGTGCAGGCCCAGAAGCCTGAGTTGATTTATTACCTGCAAGCACATTTCTCACTTGCTAGGGGTGTCTGTCTGGGGGGTAAAATCATAGATAAATGTCTAGAGATACTCCTTCCTGAGAAAGCTGTTCTCTTTCCCTGGGAGGTTGATTGTACCCACAGCTTTCCAAGCCACGTCCCTTCCCCCTGGCTCAGAGCTCTGGAAGTCGGGAGAGCTGGACGACTTTGAGTGTGAGACAAGGTTTTACAATGCAGGCGAGCCAGGTCATGGGGACAAGATGGCGGTTAAGTGGTACTTAGCACTCTGGCACCATCCACAACACGCTTGGCACAGCATGCTGCCCCAGGGTGCAGCAGAGAGAGGGGAAGCCCTGTCAATCATGCCAGCGCCAGATGATCACAGATGCAGGAGGACTGGGAGCCGGGGCTGATTTTCACAGCAAAGGGGACAGCAAGCTCACCCTGCCTGAAATGGTGAGGTTCACAGCTGTTGTAGCAACAGCCACTCCTGTGAATTTCAGTATGACTTAGCACAAAACAAGACCTCAGCAGGGTGCTGTAGCTCATGCGGGCACTCCCAGCAATGGGGACACCTAAGCAGGAAGGTCGCCCCAAGTTTAAGGTCCGTCTGGTCTAAGTTCCAGGCTATTAAGGATTATGTACTGAGAGCTTATTGAAGAGGAAGGGGGGAGGTAGAGAAGGAAAAGGAGGAGGGGAAGGGAGGAGGGGATAAAAGGGGGGAGTGGGTTGGGGTGGAAAATCAAACATTAAAAAAACAAGAGTGCAGTGTAGAACTCTCTGCTTCAACAACGGCTTGGGATGAGCAGCCACGGTCTTACCTGCTCATCCGTCAGGATCTGGACATGGCGGGTGCAGATAGATCTGAACTCATCTCTGGAGACGGTGTTGTTTTTTGTGGTGTCGAAGTTCTCAAACTCCTGGACGATGGTGTGATAGTGGGAAGCCACCGCCTTGTGCATTCGTGCCAAGATGTCTCTGTTGGCCGATTCCTTGGAAAGTGTGGGGGGTGGGACCTTGGGCATGTTCTCTGCCCACTCATCAGCAGTCTGCACAGAACAGAATGGAAAACAATCCACTGAGTAAACAGTAGACGTCTCTGGGTGCAGAGAGGAATAGCTTAATAGGCCAGAGAAGAACAGATGCATCATGATTTCTAATGACAGGTCAGCCCAGCTGTGTGGAAGCCTGGGCTCACCTGCCATGAAAGTGGTCCCCAGGGTGGCACTCTGCCCTTGGAAGGTGGGCTGTGGAACACTGAGAAGCCCCAGGGAGGGTGCACCATAGACTCTCTCCTGTTTCCTCCTGATGGCTGTCTTTGGGCTCATTTCACTCAGGAAAGAGCTGGAGAGATGGCTCAGTTGGCAAAGTGATAACCATATTAGGTTAGCAAAAGGACTTCTCGGACTGGAGAGATGGCTCAGAGGTTAAGAGCACCGACTGTTCTTCCAGAGGTCCCGAGTTCAATTCCCAGCACCCACATGGTGGCTTACAACCATCTGTAATGAGATCTGGCACCCTTTTCTGTGTACATAATAAACAAACAAACAAACAAATACATATATCTTTAAAAAAAAAAAAAAAGGACTTCTGGACCCCCAGAATCCTGCCTCGGTGGCTGGAGCTGTCCCTGGTGCTGGGGAGCCCCGCAGAGAGATGTGCAACCTGGGCCAGGATCTGGGGCTTCCTGGACCAGGGCAGAAGGAGCTTTATAATTATGAGCAGGCAGGGGGGCTTGCGGATGGAGGCTTGAGGAGGGCTAACTCCATCTTCAGTGCCTGGCACTTCACTAGGGGGGTAGATGGATTGGAGCAGCAAGCAAGAGCTAGTCACTCATGAAACATGAGCAAAGGGGCCAGGAATGCAGGCAGGGACTCTTAGTTTATTTTGGAGCGGGCCAGGTCTGGTCTCTGGGGAGACTGGGCACCACGATGCAGCCAGGCTTGGGAGGCCCAAAGTGTAAAGGTGTGTGTTAATAGAGTCTTCAACCTCCTGCAAGGTAGGAGACAGCTTTGACAAATGCCTCCTTGCTGAGTGGGTCAAACCTCCCAAAGCTAGACCTGGGGAGGAAAGGTGGTACTCTGATGGTAAAGGGGACCTGGCCAGTGATAACCCAGGGGTGAGAGAATTCAAGAGATCCAGTGCAGGAATACTGGCCCTGGTCCCAGCCCTGGCCCTGGCATATCTTGATGATGGGTCTCATCATGATCCTTGCTTTGACCCTGGCCCTTACTGTGGATACCAGGGCTGTGCTAGATAGTCAGCAGGCCTTGAGGGCAGATCCTCAGGAGTGGTATTCCAATTTGGCCATGCTTTCAGTGACCCAACAGCAATGTCTGCACTCTGTCACTGTCTGGCGACATGTTTTATGGAACTGTAGCAAACCCCAGCAGTAGCTGGGACTATCCTTGGAAACACAGATACACACACTTCCACTTAGACCCTAGCCCTGACCACCCAGGGGTACCAGAGCCTCTCCCATGCCCACTGGACGCCATTTGTGAGGTGAAGGAGCATCTTCTCTCCCCTGAGAAAAATCAAAGTGGGATCACTGGTGTGTCCCATGCCTCTCAGAATTTACATGGTTGGAAGTGTGAGTCCCAGAGCTCAGCATCCCCAATCCCTGCCCTTCCACAGTGTGTCAGCACCCAGAGACCAGAGGGTACCCTCTTGGTGTGGAGTCCTGCCTCTAAGTCCAAAAGCACACTTGAAACACTGGAGCAGCTCAGTGTGGAAGGCAGGCAGGCCCAGGGCTAGTTTCAACTTGGCTCCATCTCTGTCTAGCTGGGAGGATCTACAATTAAGTAGCTTGCCCACTTTTTGCCTATTTCCTCTTCTCCTGGGGGCAGGGATAAAACTGACCTGAGGAAACGACTGTGCAGTGACTGAGATGACCATGAGGTGAAAGTCATGAGGCTGACTCTCTCCTACCTTTACACGGGTTCTGGTGACTGGACTCAGGTCTCCAGGATGGAGCATCTTTACAGTCTTTACCCACTGCCTGCCCTATATAGTTGGGCTTCATTTATTTATTTAATGATTTACCTATGTAACCCAGGCTGGCCACAGACTCAACATCCCCATGCCTCATTCTTCTCCATGGGGGTGGGGATGATAAAATGCTTGGCCTGCTATACACATTTTTAGAAGACTAACCTTTTGAGATAAGAAGATGAAGAATAAAATGCTGAAGACATCATTCTTGTTAGATAAGACCAATTGGCTAGAAAGTTTCCTAACAATTTAGGAAAGTGGTCCAATCTGAGCTAAAACCACAGAAAGCAATATGGGCTTTTGAAAAGCACTAGCTATGGATGAATTATCAGTTGAAGTGAGGAGAATTCCACATCACATTAACGACAGGCTGAACACACGGGTGAGATCCCGAGAGTGACGGAGCCTCCTGAGAGAAACCTGCATTCACTGAGACAGGGATGAGTGGAGAGCAAGGCCATGTTCCTGATGGAAAGAGTCAGATTCACGCCACAAAGCCCCTTGCAGGTTCTAAGAAAACATCTCTGGGCTCAGTGGGTAAAGCATGCTGCATAGGCCCGGGGACCTGAACCAGATCCCTAGGTCTAACCCTAAAAAGGGGGCAGGGTGGTTGCCCCTGCAATCCCAGCCTGGGAAAGTGGAGACAGGAGCATCCCCAGGGTTCATGGGCAGCCAGCCTAAACTAATAGAGTCTCAAGACAGTGGGAGATCCTATCTCTAAACAAGGTGGATGGCTCCTGAGGAATTACAGGTGAGGTTGTGCACATAACCTATTCCCTCCCTCCCTCCCTCCCTCCCTCCCTCCCTCCCTCCCTCCCTCCCTCCCTCCCTCCCTGTCTTCCTCCCTCCCTTCCTCCCTCCCTCCTTCCCTCCCTCCTCCTCTCCCCACACCCCTTCACTGGATATATGGGAAGGGGTGGGCAGGAATCAATAGACATTTTGGCAATTACATGGATGATTAAAAAATATGCAGCCATACAACTTTAGGAAAGGCTAGTGGCAGGAGGGTCCAAGCCACAAGATACTGAAGTTGGATGCAACCACGATCTAGTAAGAGTCATGGAGCTTGGCCAAGAGTCCGTCTGTGTTGCTGGGCATCGGCTCTGCCCACCCGTGATGGGTCATCAGCCCCCTCCACGGAGCCTTTTATCAAGTGGCTGTTTGTCACAACTGCCTTACGTAGATGTCCTTGGTGAGGGACAGAGCCCAATCAAGATGCGGCTCACCAGTGTCATCAGACTCCTCTCCCAGGAGCACCAACAGCAAAGTGCGAGCCTGAGTGGTTTCTTCCTCAGCAAATGGAAGCCCTCTATCCATTGGACAGTTTTCTGACCCCACATCCAAACCACTCAAAACCCCAACGGCTCAGCCCTGTTCTCACCTCACTGTGACGGTCTCTTGTGCCCACGTTTGGGCAGGCTCCCCAGAGGAGGCTGGTTTCCACAAGTGACTATCCCTTCAAGGCCAGACCCTTAAGGGCTCCACCCCCCGGGCAGGAGGTGGGCCTCACAATGGGCTCCTGCTTTCTGTGACCTCACTCACTTTGCTGTGGCTGAGGGCTCCTAACACCCGCAGGCTGCCTCAGGTGCAGCGCTGCTCAGGGAGCCTGTGTACTCTCGGTCCCCATTCCCCCTCCAGTCTGGGGTCAGGGGAGATGTTGAGGCACAGTGGAACCAAGAAACAAACAGCAGACACACAATGATGTCAGTGCTGCCGCTGTGGTATAAGGAGGGAGGGGACGGGATTCTGCCTGCTCTGAAGGGTGGTCATGGATCAATGGTCCGGAGGCAAAGACAAGGCAGCATGATTCTGCTTTAGCCAACTATGAACTCTGATCACCAGAAAGTGTCCCTGTGGTCAACTCTGCCCTGGCTCTCTTGGCATTCTCCTTAGAAAATAAACTAGAGAAAACCAGCAGGATTTATAAAACAAAGCGTTGATTGGCAATAACCAACAACCTCAGTTGCATGGTTAGGGAGAATGGGTGATTTTTATAGATGGGCTATAGTGCAGCTACTAGAAGGTTCCAAGGGAAAACTTAACCAGAAAGCATCAGTAATGGAGGAGAAGGGATGGAGAAAGACCACAAGGTGGCTGCATAAGGAATGGTCACACCTGTGCACACCTGTACACATCATAACACATGTTCCACACGCCTGCAATCTGAGAGGTGGTGACAAGGCAGGGTGCTGGCCCTACTCACGCCACCTCTGATGCTAATCCAGTTCCCCTGCCACCCATGGGTGCAGCTCCATCCAGAAAGCAGTGCTCAGAGTGAGTCTCAGAGCCCGAGGAGTGGGTGGTACACCTGCCTGAGCCATCTGCTCCGGGTGAATCAGCCATCCACACAGTGGGCTCTGAGGCTGGGACAGGTGGTACTTACTGATTATCTGGGGCACACCGACTTTAGCTGGAGACCCAGGTTATGGCTCTCTAGGCTCTGCTCACATGGAACTTAGTGTCCCAGGGGAGAGAGATGTGGGCCAAGTCCCCTAAGTGAGGGGGAGGACCCTCAAGACGGGACATGGCCCTGGTCTGTGTAATGCCGCCCCCCCCCCACACTGTCATGAAGGCACAGAGCCGGCAAAGAGAGATACTCACATTCTAACCCAGTACCAGCCAAACATTTCCCTCCTGCAGCTGGGGAGTAGCCCACGGTGTTGAGGACATCATTCCCTTCTCAGGCCAGAAAGGGGGGGGGGTGCCAAAGGGAGGACCTAAATGCTGTCCAAGAAGATGCTCAGGGCCCGAGATGGCAGAAAAGGAGACGATGAGATGGGAACCTCTCGCTCACACAGTAATTCACGCCAGCTGGAGGTGTGTTTGTCCTGTGTACCAGTCACGCCTGCAGTTCCACTGAGGTCACTCGGAAAGCACAGATGTTGCACAAAGGAAGGTCACTGAAAATCCCACCCGCTGGGTCAACTCCTGTCATCACCTCTAAACCACCACAAAACACTGGCACAAAGATCCTCAGACCACTTTGGCAATCACTGTGACACTGTGGTCCCCATATGGACACCAATACCACCCAGAGATTCCCATGCAATCCCGGAGGCAGAGCCAGGCTCCCTCGGGCTTTGCTCAGAGCCTGCTGGGCTCTGGCCCCCAGTTCCCACAGCCTCTCAGCTCAGCCCCCAGCAGCCTCACTGAGCACCCGTGGGCGCCAGGGAAGAACAGATGGCTCCCGGTCTGGCGCTTTTGTGTCCCATCTGAATGGGGGGAAATTGTGCTTTTTTTCTATAACTAAGAGGAATGTTCTTCCTAATCAGAGAAGACACTGCCATCGTCTTCAGATGCAGAAACGCTCTACCAGCATTCAGCTTTACAGCAAAGGTGCCTGGAAGTAGGGGTCACAGGGTAGGGGACAAAGAGCTGTGTGTGTGTGTGTGTGTGTGTGTGTGTGTGTGTGTGTGTGTGTGTGTATGTTTGTGTATATGTGTGTGTGTGTGTGTATGTGTGTGTGTGTGTGTGTGTGTGTAGCCTCAGGGAAGAGGAGCCCGGCTCTCAATGACCTTTATACCACCGAGGCACCTGTGGGGCACAGGCAGTAACCTGCCCTGGAGCAAGCAGGCTCGGACAAAGGGGTTTAGTGAGGTCCATTGCAACATCAGCTCAGAAACCCGTAGGTGTACGAATCAACGATGCAGGTCAGAGCTAGCCCATCCCACCATGCTTCACAGAGCTAGTTCTGCTCTCAGGACTCAGAGACAATCCTACAGCATGACTTCCAATCCCCCAGAGCGGGGAACCTCCTGAAACCTCATCCCCAAGAACTCAGCAGGTAACAAGAGGATTCTAATTAGAAACAGCACTGAACTCGGCACTTCCTTCTAGAGAATGCCTATAATTAGTTCCAGGAATTGAAAAATTGCTTCATTCCATCAAATATTTTGATTAGCAAGGAAATTAATTGTACCATGTCTTCATTTGTATTTACAGTGGGTAAAATGAATGCTAAAAATAACAATAGCAATAAAACTGCCTGTCCAAAAAAAAAAAAAAAAAGAAAAAGAAAAGAAAGAAAGAAATGAAACATTGAAAATCCAGATGAAAATGAAGTCTGAGTTCTGGAAGGAAGGTGCCCACTACCCATCTGTGATGTCTGCTGCAGAGGCAGGGGCAGAGGCAAGGAGGGAGGGGTGCTCATACCCCAGGGAAGACTGTACTAGGCGGGTGTCCAGACCCGGGACTCTCTGCATGGTGGGGCAGTGATTCCACCAGCCCAGGTGCCGTTCCACGTGTCCTGGTGGCCCGAGGACTGTGGAGGTTGATGTGAAATGTTCCCACAGGCTCAAGGCTCATGTGCTTGAATACTTGGTCCCCAACTGGGAGACTGTGGGGCATTAGGAAGTGGGGCCCACCTGGAGGAAGTATGTCACTGGCCTCGAGATGCCCAGCCCAGGTTCCAGTGCCCTCTCTGCTTCCTGATCCCGGAAGCTGTGAACACATGCCCCTTACCAAGAAGCTGCCCGTGACCTGCTGCCTGCCATTGTACTGTCGCCACTGCGCTGGACCATGTCCCTCCAAATCGGGAATCAAAGTAAGCATTTCCTTCTGAAGCTGCTGATCCCAGCTGTGCATGGAGAATTCCTGGCTTCCAGAATGTCTCTGGAAAGGCCCTAAATTAACCCAACCCTGCCAGTGCTCGCTGAGGCGGGCCTCGAAGCTGCTGGGCTCGCTAAATTGTGCTGCCTTCACAGGGCGCAGGCTAGACCACGTACAGTTCCTGGAACCCTCCTGAGCAGCAGGGACTTCCTGGTTTACAAAGCCACAGGGCTGGGCTCTGGACACTTACGCTGTCCTCAGGGTCCCCCTCCCCGTGACAAGGCTCAAAGTAGTCCCACTCCAGAAACAGGCCGGTAGGCGACCATGATGATGCCTGCCACGGGCATGCAGGAGAACAAGAGAGCCTCCTTGGAAGAGGATTCAGGAACTCACAGATACTGCAGGGTAGATGCTAGGTACCATCCTAGGGGCTGTGAGTGCGAGACTGAAACCCCTGTCCTAGAGGACATACAAAGATGCCCACAGGAAACAGGATGCAGGCAGCCTCTCCCACTCTCCATGCCCTGACCACTTCTGACATGCGCTGCTTCCTCAGCCTTGGGACTATGCAGAGTGCTCCTCACCATGTCTCTCCCGCTGGGCTGTGCTGCGCCTCTAACTCACTCTCACAGGCTCATCAGAAAACCGCTCCTGCCTGCTTCCTCCCCTACCTCCCCCACCCCCACTGTCCCACCTCTCCGAGCTCTCCAGCTCACCTCTGACACACAGTGGGCACTCACACCCTGCGCAGACTCCTGCCTCACCAATCCTCCTACAGCATGAAACTGCCATAAAGTGCAAAGAATCAAAGCCGCCCCCTGGCCCTTTAATGACGCAATAAACTCAGGGGCGAAGTGGCTTACGAAAATGCTAATCAATTCCTTTACCCGAATGACTTCCACACCGCTGACCACATCATCACCGAGCATTCAGCACAAGGTGGAGTAGCGCAGAATACAAATAATTATACAGACGTTTGGTATTTGCTGGACCAGGGATCCTGCGAAGCTATGTCCACCACAGTGCAGCTAATCTGTCTAACGGTCCCAAGGGCAGACAGTGAAGCAGCCTTCACTTTACCGGAGAGAAGACACTGAGGATGTGAGTCCCCAGGCTGTGGGATTCTAACCCAGCCCTACATTACCCCTAGCTCGGGGGGCGGGGGGGGGGGGAATGCCACAGCTCTCTGAACCTAGGTTTCTTCCTTTGTAACACAGCACTGATGTCACCGGCCCACAGCGTGCGGCACCGTCATGAGGACTGATCAAGGGGGTTCATGGGAATGCCTAGAACATGGCTGGCTCCAAGTGCCTGCCTGATGCCCGCCTGTCTGGTGACATTTGACTGTGGTGACAAGAGGGTGACAGTGGCTGGCCGGGTACAATCACTGGGTGGTCCATTCGTTCTTTCTTCTTAATTTCTCAGCACACTCCAAAGCCAGGCATCCGCAGGGGCCACGAGATGGAACTTTCTGTTTTTTTGTTTGTTTGTTTGTTTTGTTGTTTGTTTTTTTTAGGAATGGGCATGGCCATTTCTGAGAAGCTGGATCACCCAATGGGGTCCTCTGAGTACACCCCCCTGTCCATCACATGCCTAGACCTGGGAGTGAGGAGCTACCAAGTACAGCTCGAGGTAGGGGGAGCTGTATCACAGCCACTTTCTACAGGATTTGCTTGACAGTGACCCTGAGTGGGCTCCTGGCTCCTGGCATGACCAGCTGCCAGCATCACTGCTGAAGCCACCTCTGGTACTCAGTAGATCCAAAAATACACCGAGCAAATGTGATCTTCTTCAAACAGGTGATGCTCCATCTTCCGCACAAAGCACTCGGGCATGGAATGCTTTTCTGGAGATGAGGGGGAACTTGGCTTGGGGGGGCAGGAGCATGAAGAAGGGCCTGTGCTGTCACCCAGCATCTGTCCCTTGCTTGCTGCTCTGTCCTTTAATCCGGCCACCAGTCACAGTTCAAGTCTAACATGTATCCTTCCTCCTAAATGCTGGAGAGGTCAAAGTGTCTTATCCTGAAGTCTGTGTGATGGGTTTCCAATGATGAGGAACACGAGAGTCACCTTCCTGGGCCCACTGGCCTCTGTAACCATGGGGCTGGCTTTCTTGTGAGTGTGACGTGCATGGGAAATACCTTGGGCCTAGCTCATAGGTGAACTCCTGGGCCTGCCCCCAGTGGGACTCCAGCCTTGGGTGGGCTCTTCTGCCCTGACTCCGAATCTAGCAGAGCACCAATTACATTGGTGTTTCTGGAGCAGAAGGAGCCTGGGCTGGACCAGCCACAGTGTGGAGCCAGGACCCAGGATACTGAATGACAAGTGCCCCTGCCGGAAGGGCTCAAGACCCACATGCCTGCTCAACAGCCACAAGACGGAAGCTCATAAACACGTCTGAGAAGAGACATTGAGGCTCACTCATCATGACAAACAGGTAGAGTGAGATGACAGATTTCAATCCTTCCATACACTTGAGGGCTTACTGAGGGCATGAGTACAGTCCTACGTCCCAAGAATTGAGCAGCCTTGGCTGGGGGGTGATCTCTGCTGATTTCCCTTCCGAGGAAGGTGCTGGCTTCCTTCATTACACTTCAGTAATCTCTTTTTAATTACTTGCCTCCTCTGTGTCCCCAGAGGGAAGGGATGACTGGTGTCCTAATAATGAGCTTAAGCGATGCTTTATCCGGCCCTATCACTTCTGACCTTTCTTCCCTCCTGGTGAAGAGCCTGGAACTAAGCTGTAGCAGGCTCAGTGATAAAAACCTCAGTTTCCCTCCACCCCCCCCAATCACATAGGATGGGGGTCCCCAGTCATTCTTTGTGGCCCAGAGCAAGGCACCTATGCCCTGAAAAAGCTCCCAGGTGCTGGTGGGTGGCTCTGTCCCTGCTTCCTGCTCCAACTGCTGAGTAAGCAGGACAAGGAACACACACACACATATGGTTCCTGTGCTATGGTTCCTTTGACAGGGCCTTATGATCCTTCGAGCCTGTGGCCCCTGGCTCAGCTTGACACCCTGGGAAACGACAACCTTCTACTTCATCCAGGCTTAAGTGCACACCTCTCAGGCAGGTGTTTTCAGGACCCTGGGGGGAATCAGGGGTGGGGTGCAGCTACCTCTCTTCTGCATCCTCCTAGACCAGTCTCACTGTGGTACAGGTACATTCATCCCTAATGAATGGAGGTGTACAGGGGGTGGCAGCAGCCACCTCACTCCATGGGCCATTCTTCCAGAACCCTCATGGAGTATTGGGCAAAGCGTGTCTGGAGGTGAGGTTGACCCTTGTAAAGAGAACACGTGACAGCTGCTGTGAGGAGCTCCAAGTAGAGCCTTAGTGGCGCCTCCCAACCCTGTGAGTCCCATGTGAGGACATAATGGCGCCCGAGGTGGGACGCCTGACCACTGAGGTACAAGGCTCTGCCTCTTCCACATTTGTCCTCCACGGGTCTTTTGTTGTACAGACTTGGACGCTTCCACCCTAAGCCTGGCACACCTGTGACAGCCTTTCCTAAAGACCTCACACCTTTATCCATACACCAATGACTCCACACCAACAGGTTCTTCCGTCCAACTGTGCACCCTGATCATTCCTAACTGTCTCAGGAAAGGCCCCTCCCCGTTGAGTCTCCCTCTCATACAATTCTGATTCCAGCTTCCCACTCGTTTTGCAGTACACTCTAGCATCAGGCATGTGACCTAGCCCTTGTTCACTGTCCCCTGGGCTGGAACGGGCACTCTGGAAGGCAGGGACCACACACCAGGTGATTTGTAATTTCCTGTAACTCCAGGGGATCTAACAACTCTGGCCTTTCTAGACAGCATGTATACACACACCCCAGACACATACAAATAGATATAATCTTTTTTAGATTAAAAATAATTATAAAAGGAATTGTAAGATTTCTCAAAACCTCTAGCAGACCCCAAGCCCTGTTGTACATAGTCTTCCTGGAAAGACCCATGCAAAAAGGATGGAGAGAAGCACCCTGTCTCAGTTAGGACTTCTACTGCTGTGAAGAGACATCATGACCAAAGCAAGTCTTACAAAGGAAAACATTTAAGGTCTGGCTTACAGTTCAGAGGTTTAGTCGATTGTTATTATGGTGGGACATGGCAGCATGCAGGCAGACATGGTGCTAGGGAGGGAGATGAGAGTCCTGATCCATAGGTAACAGGAAGTGGTCTGTCTCACTGGGTGTAGCTTGAGCCTATGAGACCTCAAAGCCCACCCCCATAGTACCACATTTCCTCCAACAAGGCCACACCTCCTGTTAGCGCTACTCCCTTTGGGGGGCATTTTCTTTCAAACCACCTCACACCCCAAAACAGCCACTCTGCTGAGTGGACAGTCTCAACTCTTCCCTTTAAAGTAATGAATTCAAGCTAACTAGTGTATGATGGACACATGTGGCTTCCACAGATGTTCCCTAAAGCCATGAGTATTGTCCACATTCAATCACCTGAGACTTTAAAAGAAAATGTTGATTTCATATGATGCAATCTAATACAGACAATTGTTTAAAAAAAAAAATCTTATAGGAAGTTGCTTTCAAGATCAATGAAGATATCCCTGACCTTTGATCTGGGCATTTTTGTTCTGGGAGTCTTTCAAATGCAGACATACAGGGTCTGGGGAGGGGGCTCAGTAGATAAAGAGCTCATCATGCAAGCACAATGACCAGAATTGGGATTCCAGCACCCACGGAGAAACCGGGCGGGCACCTTCCCAAGCCAGCACAATTCCTAACTGCACTCCAAACATTTATCCCTAGACCCGCAGGTGAGTGCCACAGCTCTCACGCCTCATCTGAGAAGCTCCTTCTGCAGCGGACAGAGACCGTTAAAGATGGAGACATCATGGATGGGGACATCACAGAAAGTCAGAACTGGTCAAAATGCAGAGAACAGATGACCGCAGGGTGTCCAGTCCCAGCTGATCTACCTACCACCCAACCCCACTCCTGAGACTTGGGAAACACTGTGTGGAAGGGAGGGCTAAAAGCCAGAGACCCGGAAGTCTGCGGGGAGTCTGTGTCTTTTAGCTGTGACGGTGGGGTGGCAGCCATGATAGCTCAAAAACACAGTTGCCTAAACAATGACATCGGTGGACATGCCACGGTGGATGGGGGTGGACATGCCACGGTGGATGGGGGTGGACATGCCATGGTGGATGGGGGACTCCCACAAGGCTCCGCCCCTAGGTGAAGAGGTACAGGCAATTAATGACTGCTAAGAGAAGGAGAACCAGACTTCTCCAAAGATGAGCCCCCTGATAGGTTGTCTAGCCCCACGTGGTCAGCCCTAAACAATATGCACGTACAGGGCCACACCAATTGGACTTGTGGTGGTTTGAAAGAAAATGGCTCCCACGGGGAGTGGCGCTATTAGGAGGTGTGGCCTTGTTGGGGGAAGTGTGGCCTTGTTGGAGGAAGTGTGTCAAACGCACTAAAAACAGAAAAAAGCCATCTTCAAAGCAGGGCAGAGGCATCGGCTTGGAAGCCGCCTTCCTTGTGGGGAGGAGAAGCAGGAACATGCCTTGGTGGAGGCGGTCTGTCCACCTCACCCAGTCAACAGTGAGGAAACACCCAGGAAGCACCCAGGGATGAGCCAGCCCACGGCACTCTTACAGTGACAAGTCACTGTCACTGTGGGGGGGTCGCATGACTGCTGCCTTTTCCGAAATCTGAACAACAAACAATGTATTTCTTATAAGCATAATCACAGTGGAGAACAATGGCCACCGGATGTGGAGAGCAAAATCCTGCCACAGACCAGGAGGTCTTTGCGACTTATAGACGACAAGGGCCTGAAATGTCTGCGGCCTGACTTCGAGAACACCAAGGCAGAGGTTAATGTGGCTGAAAGCACAGAGGGCTGGCGGGGCCGGGGAGCATCAGGAAGCCTGGTGTGCACTGCACAGCCCACCTCAGAGACTGCAGACAGCATCAGAACCAGTGGGCATTTCACGTGGAGCAGCAGTGTGTGCATACCCCCATGCATGCTTGTACATGCGTGTTTATACGCATGAGTCACATGTGCGTGTGTGTGTGTGTGTGTGTGTGTGTGTGTGTGTGTGTGTGTGTATATGTATGTGTGTCACAGGGGACAGGCACAGAAGCTAGTGCTTTGTCTATCATGGAGGAAACCCAAGATGGCCTACATGCTCCCAGCAGAGGAACACACACACACACACACACACACACACACACACACACACACACACACACACACACACGAACACTAGCGTGCTCTTGACAGAGAATATTTCCATTTAATATGGAGATTATTTCTATAACAGCTTATGAGAGGACTAAAGCAGATGCATTAACATCAGTGAAAACTGGGTATACTGGCTCATGACTGTAATCCCCAGCCTGGGAGGCTGAGGCAGGAGGACTTTCACAAATGGGAGCCCGGAAGCCAGGCCTCCTGGGTTCACACATCAGCCCTCACTCGCTCACTGGGGAGATCACCCAGAACCTCTGGGCCAGAGTCGTCACCTATAAAATCGGCATTTTATCGTGACCTATAAAATTGGCATTTTATGAGGTGGTGCCTACCCAGCAGGTTCCTGCCACCTGCTCTGGCTCTCTCCTCTCTAGGGATTTATCTGCGATATATGACCGAGGACACATGGCTCAACACATGGTCACACATAGGCAGGCCATTGGAAAGGACATCCAGAAAGGCCCAGAGCAGCCAGCTCAGAGAACAGCAGCCCCGTCTAGCATGAGCTTTCTGCAGTCTCCTGTACCCCCTTCTTCCTCCTCCATTTAAATTCTTCCCTCCATCAAGGCAGGGGTCACAGCAGCTGCGTCCCCGCCCCCTCAGCACAGAGTGCCATGCGGAATGGTGTCCCCTCGCTCAGCTAGGCTGGAACTGCTGTCGGTGATGCTGACCCATTTCTGCGGACGTAAGAAGCAAGCTGGCAACGAGTGACCAGTCCCTCCAGAGTCACTCTCCGGAGATGACAGAGAAGAGCCCCCGTGGGCAGCCATTGCCATCGACCCTGAGGTCTCCCCTGGCTTCCCGGGGGGCTGCTCCCTTCCACCTGTGCTGTCAGAACCCACCACACCTCCACATTCGCCTCGGCCTGGGGCTCTGCCAGTGCCGCCCGCAGTCTGGACACAGCGGGCCTCGCTTCTCTGGACGCCAGACCAAAGAGGCCCTGCGTGCAAAAACCACCAAATCAAAGCAAGCTTCTCCGCAAAGTAGAGGGCACGCTCTCCCTTCCAGCACTCCGCAGAGCTCATCAGTCTTTCATCTGGGATGCTCTGACGATGGTGTTGGAATCAGCTGTGTGCTGCAGGACGCGGCCTTACCTCCTCCAGGAAGGAGCTGAAGTTCTCCAGGAAGTATTTCCAGTGTATGCTGGGTGTTAGGTGAAGTCTTAATTTCCTCAAAAGGTAGTGATACTGGTTATCTGTCAGCTTATGACAGAAGCTCTTCAGGACGTCTCCGAACTCCATAGCCTTCACAAACCCCGTGTCCTCTTTATCCAGCGCGGAAAAGGCCTAAAACAGACAAACACAGGAAAAGCTGGTGCGCGTCACTGGCAATCGAACGTCTCAGCCCGCGCTTGAGGAGCTGTGCCCACACCGTGAGCCAAACCACGCAGCCATCCTGACACACTGCAGGTCGGGCCGTGCGGTAATCATGACAAACCGCGCGCGCGCACACGCGCGCGGGTCAAGTCGTGCAGTCGTCAGCTGGGAAGGTGTAAAAACGTGCTATAAAAAGTACACACGTTTCCCCCCCATCTGTCCAAACAAAATCAATCATTCTTTTGTTTTGTTTTATTGGGTTTGTTGTTTTGTTTTTTTTGAGACAGGGTTTCTCTGTGTAGTTTTGGTGCCTGTCCTGGATCTCACTCTGTAGGCCAGGCTGGCCTCGAACTCACGGAGATCCGCCTGGCTCTGCCTCCCGAGTGCTGGGATTAAAGGCGTGCGCCACCGCCGCCACCTGGCAAAACCATTCATTCTTATTGCGCTAGGAAGTTTGTATCAAGGGGTGGAGTTCAGACGCTGGTTTTAAAAGTGAAAACGGAGCATGCCTGCAACCCCCAGCCCACCTCCCCTGAGCCCTCTTTCCAGATCTGTGCTAGTTGGGCACACCTTGGGAGCAGGGAGAATATGTAAACAAAATGCTACAGAGCTTCTCAGCCTGCAGCCTCTGAGGCAGCGGGGCACAGTGGGGCACAGCGGGGACACCCGTGGGGCAGTCCCTGGCCCTGGTCCTGGCCTGAGTTGCTCTGCTAAGTCCAGATCTCTCTCCACCTCAGCACATTCTCCATAAAGGTAGACTTGGCTGAGGGTGGTTGTGAGGGAGTCTTTGACTGGAGAGTACAAGGATGTGGGAACCACGAGCAGAGCGATCTGAAAGAAGAGCCAGGAAACGAGCTAGTGTGTACTGCCGTGAGGATGCTAGAAGCCATGTGGTGTGGGGAGATGGCACCATGACGCGCTGGGGAACAGCTGAGAAGCGATGTGGGTCCAGCTCCCTCCGGCCACGGGGCCAGAAGCTCCCTGGCATCTGTGTGGAAACTCAGTCTGCTGGCCACAGCACGGGGGTGGGAGCTGAGTAGGAAAGGGTTTTGAAATCTATAGGACATTGCAAGGGCACAGTGTTGCTCTATTGTCTGGAAACAAGACAGGTATGTGGCATCTGCAGTGGCACTGAGCGAGGTATTTGGATGCCCCTCTAGTGGCCATCCTGAACCAGCCTCACCCCTCCCTCTCTTCCCTCCCCTCAGCCTCCCTCCACTCCACAGCTCACCTCCTGTACTCTCTGCTACAGAACCTCATGCCCCACAAAGAGCGCTTTCAGAAGGAACCACTGTGGTTCCTCCCGAGGCCCACGGTCCCCAGCTTCAGAAACATCCTGAGAGATGCCAAGCTGTGCCACTGGAGGCCCAAAGAAGAACAAGCCACCCTGAACATGGAGTTCTGTTTCCTGCATGGGGCTTCCAGAAATCTGAAAAAAGGGCCAACGTGCAGAAACTGGGAGACTTGGCTGGTCCTGAAACTGACAAGCCTGAGAATGCCCGGCCTCCTACAGCTCGCATGGATGCTACCCTGTGAAGCTACCTTTGCTTCTGGTTAATGACCTGGGATGCTAAGTAAGTCCTCACAGAGAGCTAGATACTGGCGTGCTGGCTTAGTAGGATGGAGGCCAAGTTCAGTGGCATCTCCTTACCTTGCTAGTCCAAATCCACCTTTCTGTATCTTTCTCTACAACGTTTCTCCAGGGACAGGGTTCTTTCTACATAGATCAGGCTAATCTACTACCTGTGGCAAATCTCGTGCCTCAGCCTCCCAAGCAATGTGAGCCAGTATGCCCAGCTAGGGCTCCCAGATTTAGAAAAGGGCATGGACTGGTCCTTTTCTCTTTCCAGGCATGTTCACAACTCTGCTACCTATGACCGGTGAGGCTATGGCAAGTTCTTTCACCCTAAGTCTCGGTTCCCCCTCCTGTAGAACAGAAAGAATGACGCCAGACTGTAGGCTGTGCTCAAGGAGAGAGAAAATCCATAGGTTCTCATGAGGGTTGGTACCCCACCACAGCACCCTGCAGGCAGGGGCATGACTGCAAAGCTCTGGAGGCCTCCATCAGTGCAAGCCAAGCCCTCCTGGTGTGGAGGCTGGGATGATGCTGTGTGTGTGTGTTGGGGGGGGGGGTTCTTCTTGGTGAGGGCCTCATGCACCTGGTCCTAGTGGCCTTTGGCAATCTGTTAGTCTGAGCTGACTGTTGTCCCTTGGGGTTGGTATGACGACCTCAGCCACCTGTGGACCAGGCTGGGGACACTCCTTCAGGAGCATAGTTCCAAATCACTCTTTCCAAATCACCAGCATAGCTTGAGGCACCACATCATGCAAATGGGGGCACCCAGGGGAGAGCAGCCAAACACCCTTCTCCTCAGATAATCCATGGCTTTCTGGTCTCCTCCACAGCCATCTTTGTGACACATCCTGTCCTGTTCAATCGTTTGAAGGCCACTTTAACATCACTCATCCCCATGGGTCACTCGCTTAAGCACACTGAGAGCTTGTGAGGTGTGTGAACCATTGCCATTCAGCCTCTCTGCCCTTTTTTGTTTGCTTGTTTGTTTTTTCAAGACAGGGTTTCTCTGTGTAGCTTTGGAGCCTGTCCTGGAACTCCCTCTGTAGCCCAGGCTGGCCTCGAACTCACAGAGATCCGCCTGCCTCTGCCTCCCGAGTGCTGGGATTAAAGTCATGCACCACCACCACCACTGCCCAGCCTCTCTGCCCTTTAAAACAAATTATACGTGTGTGTACGAATGTGGGCACATGTGTGCCAAAGTACAGGTGTGGAAGTTTGAACACAGCCTGAGGTGTTGGCCTCATCTTCCCGCGGGCCCTGTGACCCCAGCTTGTCCCTTGACCCTCTTGTCTTCTCTGCCTGGCTCTGTGGCCTCAGCTTGCCTGGTGCTTGCTGAATCCACCTCAATGGGCAGAGAGGTGTCAGGGTGGCTTTTTACAGATTAACCGCGGAGGCACAGCTGCTCGGATCTGGAACCTCACCTGGACTGAGCAGATGCTCAGGAGACTGGGGAGAGGTGGATCTGGACAGGGCTTGGAGCCGCTGGGAGCGACGGAGGCGAGTTACAGGACGGGGCTCCTTGCAATCTACCATACCTTTACCAAAGCAGGCTGGGAGGAGTCCACAATGGCCTGCATGTTCTTCACCACCTCCTCGGGGTTCAGCTTGGAAAAGTTGACCGGTGTGCCTTCGTCTTTTTCTTTCGGCTGAGCTTTGCTTGTCCTGTGGATCTCAAGTGCTCTCAACAAGTCGAGGGGATGGATGCAACTGTTGTGCACACTGATGCCCAAGCTTCTCCCACAAAAGAAAAGAAGAGATTCGTTGAAAAAAAAAATGCTTATTCATTCAACAAACAGTTGCTGAATACGGGGGCAGTGTGGGGGGGAGAGAATGATTTGAAGAGGAAGGGAGGGTGCCCACCCTGCTGGCACATGCCCGCTTGTGCTGGTTTCTGATGTGCGCACATGGATGCCACCACAAAGAGGAACCAAGTGAGGGCTATGATAAGTAAGACTGAGAGGTGAGGCCATGGGCTGCCTTGTCCTGAAGACCTAGGACCTGACGGCTGGGCACTGGGACTCAGAGCTTAAAGAGCAGGAGGCAGCAAGGGTTGCTGGATGGAAGGTGCTGGCCCACCCCTGGGGCATCTGTGGGAGGACTGCCTGAGGAGGATAGCAGAACTCACTGGGCCTCAGCCATCTGAGCTGCAAGCTGGACAGGAAGTTCCTGTCATAGCGGTGGCCTTAACTATGGGGTGTGCAGGGAGGTGTGGCCATGGGACTCAGAAGGAGCACACCGGAGACAGACACACTAGATTCTTTCCCGAGTCTGACTGAAATGAGATTGTCAAGCCAAAAGCTCTCCGAGGCTGTTGTGCAAAAACCTATCTAGCTTATTATTTCCTCGGTAAAAATTCCATCTCAGTCTACGTCCCCACAAGGACATCCACGCCGCAATGACAGCCCCTGTGTGCCCTCAACTCAGACTGGGAAACAATTCCCTTTAAATTCCGAAAGAATAACTTGAGCAAGGTTGGAGAGTTTCCTACAAACACCCAGTGCGTTTATTAAAGACACCAGTGACACAGAGTAAAGTTTCATGCCTTCATGCTCCCAGCTCCTGGGCTGGGGCCACGGCTCAGACGGAAAAGCACTTGCTGAATAAGAACAAGGATTTGAATTTGATCCTATACCCTGTCTTTGTTTTTGTTAAACATAAACAAAAGGCTAGGTGTGGAGGTGGAGGAGACACATGGATGCCTGGGGCTTGCTAGCATAGCCTACTTGGTGAGTTATAGGCCAGTTCCCTATCTCAAAATAATAATAATAATAATAATAATAATAATAATAATAATAATAATAATAAAAGGCAGACAACATCCATGTGTATGTGTGTACCTGCACACATGTGTGCATACAAACAAAAGGCTGCTACTTCTGTGATTAAGTTCTTGGGGCCCCTGAGTGCCCGGATTTTCCATCAGCTAGATGGAAAAGAGCAAGCGTCAGAATAGGAAAGCTCCAGAGGGAGAGAAGTTTCCAGGGACTGAAGGAAGAGGCGAGAGCCTGGCTTTGCAAGTTGCAGCTGCAGAGCAGCCCAGCCTGCTTGCGGTGGCCTGGATCACGTGACAGGGACCCACGGAGACAGACAATCAGCGCCGCTTCACGTGCAGGGAGGAGCTGCCAGCGCAGTATTAAAATGCAGCAATAAAGCAAATGCATATGCGAACCTCCTCGCTAGGGTTTAGAAAAGTCTATTTTGGATCTGGGAACGAATAATCTACATGTAATTACCAATAGCCAAGATGTTTATCATCAAGGGGTCTTTGAGGAGGAACAAGCGACTGAGTGATGGATCCTTATTAAGGCTTCCCGGCACAGAAAAGTTGATCACCCATTGAAAGGTGGAGTGCAGACGCTCCGAGGCCTTTTGTGCTGTTTATAAAAGTATCAAGTCTAACTACGATTTAACAAGAATCTCTCAGAAGCATTTAACTAATTATTTATCTGCATCTATTTTCCCATGATTTATTCATTGAACATATCAAGTCTTATTCAGCTGGAAATAGATTCAGTGAGGAGACCCTGAAAGGAGAGAACACGTGAGCAGTTCAAGATGGTATGGCCCTCCATTTCCACATATCACACATATCATACAACATATGCCCACACTCCACACATACCACAAACACATACCTCACACATATACACAGCATACACACATAGATGATATAATACATACATACCACACACATACCACACATATGCATATATATACTACATACATGCACACCATATATACATACATATACATACACATATCAAATAACACAAACACACATGAAGTACACATCACACATACCATAAACATACATGCATGTGCACACCACACAACACACATATATACTATAATATATACTATATATAAACACACACTATATTATACAATATACACATGCATACAACACACAGTATGTACATGCACACACAATAGAGACACACACACACACACTCACACATTCGCACTAGCAGTAAGCTTCTTGCAGCATGTACATAATAAAGCAATGTTTTTAAAACCAGAAAGGAAAATTACTCTCTTCCTTGTGCGTACAAGCTAACAATCTGTATGAGGGAAAACATTTCAGAATGAAATAACACAGGAAACGTACTTGCTTATCCTTTTCTAGAAAGTTACTTCAGGAAGGACTCTGGAAAAGGCAGAATAGGGATCAGGAAATCAAAGATTTGGCTGTGAGCAGACTCAGCAGCGTGGCCCTCAGTCCGTCAAGAAGAAACTGAACACACTGGATGCCTATGACTTTCCCTGGGCCCATCAGGGAAGTGAGGTCACAGTGAAAATGTAGCCCTGAAATCTGGAAAGACAGGCACATGCACAGACAGACTCAGGGCTAGCAGGATTCTGCTGGAGAGGCTGAGTGTGCAAGGGAGTCTCAGTGCCCAGCTGAGTCGATGAGTGGCCCAGTCTCAGTGCCCAGCACTCTGTGGGCTTTACCTTCAGGACTCCTGCCAGCTTCTCTTTCTGAAGACCCGAGAAAGGTCCTTCATGTTCTGGAAAGGTTAAGAATATCCTTGTGAATGTACCAGAGCTGTCTCCGACGTGGTTTTCATCTGAGCACCACTTAGGCCAGCTGAGCTGCCTGCAGCCCTGACAGACTTCCTGTCTTGCTTACGGAGAGAAGGAAGGCTTTATAAAAGGCCTGAGGGTGGGCAGCCCAGGGCCACGGGCTCAGCTCCATCACACCACAGAACCCAACCCTTGACCAACAATCCCTTACCACAGGCCAACAGTGGAAGGGTCACAGATGACAACCAAGATCTGGGCACCGTTTCAAAGCGCTTCCTAGAGAAACCCAGAAAAACAGTAGAGACAAATGGTGTGAGCAACCTGCAGCCCTCGGCTTTGGTAACACAGACAACACCCAACAGCTCAACTCCTGTCCAGAGTCACATGGACGTCAAGGCAGAGACACCTGCCTCCCTCCCTCCCTCTATGCATTTAGTGTGCCGGGCTGTCAGTAACAGTCATACAACGTTCTAGAAGTCTAGAAGTCTGAAGAGAAAAGCAAGAATCCCCACCATAGTGTGACCAGCAGCAGGGCAGTTAAAACAGCCATGACCAGCATGAGCTCTGAGGGGAAGGAGACCCCAGGCCAAAAAGAGAGGGGCCGAGAAAGCAGAAAGGGAGACACAGACTCCCAGGACAGACAGGGGCCCTACAGCAGAAGCAGGGAGAAACTACGGTGGCCTTGCCCACATTTGGTAATCATGGCTGAGACTTCCAGGAGAAATGGGAGGAACCAAGCCACAGGTCCACGAAGCGAGGCAAACACAGGCAAATCTATACCCAGGCACGGCAGCTGCAAACTGGCAGACCAGCCTGTACCCAGGCACACCAGATTCAAACCACATGATCGATACCAAAGACAGAAAGAAAGACCATGAAAGGAGCAGAGGGAAGTGCAGAGTGTCCCTACATGGGATACGCGTGGCACAGCAGTCTCTTTGCCAGAAGTCACATGGGGGCTGGAGAGGTGGCTCAGAGGTTAAGAGCACTGGCTACTCTTCCAGAGGTCCTGAGTTGATTCCCAGCAACCACATGGAGGCTCACAATCGTCTGTAATGAGATCTGGTGCCCTCTTCTGTCATGCAGGCACACATGCAGACAGAACACTGTGTACATAATAAATAAATCTTTTTTTAAAAAGTCACATGGGAGACAGGAGCAGGAGCCAGAACATTTGAGAGGTCTAAGACCTCAAGTTCTGTCTCCAGGGCAACTGTCCTTCCGAAGGGAACTCGGGGCTGGGAACTGGATATACTGGGGGTCTGGCCCAGGGCAGCCTACTAAGTGATTCCACAGTCCTCCCACGGTGTCCAGGATTCCCAGGGATAGAGTTTCAGACAGACAGCCGTAGGTTTAATCTGACAACTCACTAGTCTTCATTAACTCTGAGCATCCCCAGGGAGTCCAAGGAGATAATGTGTCAGGTTTCCCTGTAGTTTGAACCATGACAGACTCACCTCTCTGGGGAACTCCCTTCTACTCTTCTCCCAGCATCCCTGGTAACATAAGCATGCTCTTGAAAGGCACGCCCAACATGAAGGACGGTTGCAAATGTAACACTGAGGAAAGATTTCTCAGGGAAAGAAAACTGTATTTAAAAGACTTTAAATTTTTTTTTTGTTTTGTTTTGTTTTTCGAGACAGGGTTTCTCTGTGTAGCTTTGCGCCTTTCCTGGAACTCACTTGGTAGCCCAGGCTGGCCTTGAACTCACAGAGATCCGCCTGACTCTGCCTCCCAAGTGCTGGGATTAAAGGCGTGTGCCACCACCGCCCGGCTAAGACTTTAAATTTTTATTGATGTATTTATCATGAGTACATATGTACATGCATGGTCAGAGCGCAACCTGTGGGAATTCATTCTTTCCTTCCAGAACCCAGAACATAAAACTCAGACGGCCAGGCTTGGCGGCAAGTGCCTTTACCCACCACACAAACACATGTGGTGATATACTGTATACTCCAATAAAGCTTGCCTGGGGATCAGACGACAGAGCCGGCCACTAAATTAGACATAGAGGTCAGGCAGTGGTGGCACACACCATTAATCCTATCACTCAGGAGGCAGAGATGTGTCTGGATCTCTGTGAGTTCAAGGCCACACTGGGCTACATGAGAGAAACAGAACCAGGCAGTGGTGACATACACCTTTAATCCCAGGAACTAATATGGCAGGACACACAAAGGTATATAAGGCATGAGGAAACGGGAACTGGCTCTCTTGAGGCTGAGGGTTTCGTAGAGGTAAGAACTAGTGGCTGGCTGTTCTGCTTCTCTAATCTTTCAGCTTTCACCCTGATATCTGGCTCTGGGTTTTTTATTATAAGACCTTTTAAGATTTGTGTTATACACGCACCAAGAAAACTTTGAAAAAGTTTGTTTATTTCTGATAAATGAGACCGGATGTCCATGAACTGAGAACAGGATGCCCGCTGCAAGACAAGGACACCCAGAGGACAAGCCTGAGCACTGAATACTGGAAGGCAGTAGGATGAACAAGAGTTGGCAGTGAGAACCTCCAGGACCCTCCCAAAATCCCGAGTGAAAAGTAAGAGATACAAATTAATGGAGAAAGATCGAGACCTTTGAGGGATCAAGTCAGGGTGGCCCAGTGTTCAGCAACAGGAGCCTCAAGATGAACAAAGGAAAGGAACTCACTAATGAGCTAAGTCAAGAGAACTCCCCCAAATCACAGAACACAAAACAGCATGCCTTAGGAGGCTGGACATGCTGGATGGAGACGTTTGTTACCGGGTGAGCTGGCGACTTATCCGAGGTGACAAGGGACTAGGACCGTAAGCAAACAGGAAAAGTGGTCACATGACCCTGGGGATAGTACTATGTAGAGAGGAAAAGTGAAGGTTGGTTACCAGAAGGTATATCCTGCTTGTGGACCCCCCAGAGTCAGGCCCAGCAACACAGACAACTGTGCAGTACGTTCCGTGTGTTTGTGTGAGATGGTGGAAATGGAGGATGGACGGGAGACAGTGGAGACACAGACTAAAGCCCATGTCCTCCTTAGCTGTCAACAATGCTTGCAAGTTTAAAAAATGAATGAATCAAGAAGTATTGACCTAAGCTTGCCATCTAGAAAAGGACACGCTCCGTTCCAAGGCCACCAGCTAAAAGCTGTTGACTGTGGGGGCAGGAGGCAGGGGCAGGGCCAGGGGCAAAAGGGCTGCTGCTTTGTGGGAACTGGGCACTGGGAGAAGTTAAGCCCTTGTCAAACTGGTCTCTTTGCTTCTGGCTAAAACACAGAACAGCAGAGCAACAAGTGGAGGTCACCTCAAGGTCAAAGGCTGTGTGAGTAGATGGAGGAGAAGGAAAAAGAACAGCATACCACCCCAGTGGAAGGGAAGAAGAGGGTGAGTGGGAGGGAGGGAGGGGGGGGGAGGGAGGGAGGGAGGGAGGGCAGCCAACCTCTTCAGAAGACTGATGAGCTCCTCCTCCTTCAGGGGACACCCACATTCTTGCAGCACCTTCTGCACCTTGCAGAGGGGTGCAGGCGTCTTGGATTTGTCTAGCACATTGAGTGCCTTGCTGATCTCCTCATAATGACCCAGGAGTTTCTCCCTGAAAGAGAAGCCACCTCAGACACCTAAAGCCAGGAAAAAAAGCAACTCTAGATGCCCACTCTACTGTGACCACTTGATTGCTCAGCCAGGAGCTAATCTGGAAGGGGCTCTGCAGGCTTGGCGCACTGTTTACATGACAAGGTGTCCTGGAGAAAAGCTACCAGACACTATCGTTAGCAAAACTGCCCTGGAGAAATGCCGGGCCTGTGTTTGTATTAGAGTGGGCGGTTTTCAAAGGGAACCAAGAATTTCACTTGGTAGGTGAGGAAAACGCCTCTACCCTCAATAAATGCTTGTGTGCGCCTGCTATGGGCATGGGCTGCTGTGGGTGCTGGGCACCCTCAGCAGAACTAGGATCGAAGAAGGGACAAGTCTGGGGATGTGGAGAGGACACATGCACAGCACTGCGGGTTGGTAGGAAAGACAAAGAGCTGGTGAGAGGAACCACCAAGCCCCATAGCGGCAGTGGACGGCCATTCTGAACACTGGAGTTGGTCTCACAGGGTACTAGCTGGCCAACACCCAGGTGACAGGATTGGAGGGGGACAGTGAGCAAGGGCTATGGACAGGCCCAAGGGACCATCAGTACTGTGAACAAGGAACATCCTGGGACACCTCATCTTTTTATCTTATTTTTACAATTTATGAGTTATGTTTTACAATTTATAATTTTTTTTTGCACATGTGCGCCTACATGTGAGTGGGTACGTGAAGGTGGGTGCCCTTTGGAGGGCAGCAGAGGGTGCCAGATCCCTGGGGCTAGAGTTACAGGCAGTTGTGGTTAACGTGATGTGGCTGCTGGGAGCAGAACTCAGGACCTCTGGCAGAGCAGCAAGTGCTCCGAATTGGTGAGCTGTCTCTCAGCCCGGGCTTCTTCTTCTTCGGATAAGGTGTTTCCATTCCTAGAGGCCAGGCCACCCACCTGTGTGTGACTCACAAAGCAGGAGCCATGGTCCCAGAGTGTGCTGACACACAGGATCTTCTCGGTGGCCCTGCCAGGGGGCCTCAGCCCACTGGGTACATGAGGACGGGCCGTGTGGACTCGGGGGTTGTTCCTGCAGCCCGTGTTCCAGTCCCTGTGGTTTACTCTTGAGGAAGACTTTTCCCGACTTCAGTGGACGGGAGCAGTGTGGAACAGGCTCACTTGGTAGAGTGTGTGTTATGCAGATGTGAGGACCTGTGTTTAATCCCCAGCATCCATGAGAGAAAGACAGGTATGGTGGCCTTGTATGCAATCCCAGCACTGGGAAGGCACAGACAAGCAGATCTCTGGGTCTTGTCAGCCAGCCCAGCCTAATTGACAAGCTCCAGGTCACTGAGAGGCCTTGTCTCAAAGCACATGGAGAATGGCCTCTGAGGTACAACAGCTGAGATTGACCTCTGGCCTCCACATGGACAGCACACACCTGCGCATGCGTTCTCCTGCCTCCCCTACTTAGCGTGGCCTGTGACAGACTGTCTAAATCCTGTCACTGTCGCTCTTCCATGTCTCTGAGCATCTTCCTCCTAAGCCACTGAGGAAAACGCCTACCTGGTGGGCTCGGGTGCCATCTTGGTTCCTGGTTGTCCCTCAGCGGACAGAATGGGCTATCTGTTCTAAACACTCCACCTGTTCTGGCTCTTGTCCATCCTCTCCACTTGGTATTTGTGGGGTGGCTCCTTGAGCAAGCCTGGACACAAACCACTGAGCCAAGACTGTCTGAACACAGGAGCGGCAGGCTGTAGTGTGGCCTTGGTTGGTCGGCAGAGGCAGTGGCATTTGGCAGAAGCCATGTGGAGGTCCAGGCCCTTCCCTTGTGGGTCTCCTATCTTGCAAGGGGCTCCTGACACTGGGCATCCAGCCCAGGTGGGCCTGCGGGGTGTCCTGAGTGCAGCCAACAGCACCTGCCGTGGGCAGCTCAGTGTCCTGAGGACTCAGCCCCATGCTACAGAGCCCCTGCTTGTCACCACAACGATGCTACCCCACTTAGCTCTTCAAAATGAAAAGCGAATGAAAGTGGAGAGAATCAAAACAGTTTTTGGAGATACATATTTTTAGAAAATGGAGGCATTCAGCATTTCTTGGACTGTCTTCTGAGCAGCAATTATTTCCCTTTCAGAGTAAACATGTGCACAGAGTAAATGAGGGCTTGGAGCAGATATGGACGAAAGCTGCCAAACAGAGCTACTGTTGGCCCACACTGAGCAGCAGTCCTGTTCTGGGGTCCTGTCCTCTTCTGGCTCTGGCCAGGGAGGCTGAGAAGGACCTGGCCATGACCTTGTAATCACTGAATTCTGTTCACATCCTTCTCTGCTCAGGGTTCAGCTGCCCCCCTCTCCACGCGCATCCTAGAAGGGTCTGTGCCGGGTGGATGTTCGCTGTGGCTTTTCTGACACTCGTTCTGCAGAGCAGGATAAAGGCCCGGAGAACGGATACAGGACCACAGAAGCCCCTGCTTCACCTCCAACATGCACCAGGGCGCTCTCAGCAAAATCAACTCCTTGCGATCGAGACAAAAATCTATTGCTCCGTTCCTCCTTCAATTCATCTACCAATCTGATCTGAGCTCCGAAAGCCAGCCACCCCGATGGGCAGTCATTATTTGATTCCTGCAAGCCAATAGCTTACATGTGTGTGCAGGTGTGTATGGTGGTGTTGGGTGCTGCTCCTTAGAAGCCATCACTTTGAGACAGGGTCTCTTCCTGGCCTGCAACTCTCCAGGTTAAGACCAGCTGGCCAGTGAGCCCCAGTGACCCGCTTTCCTCCACCTCTTCGGCACTGGGATTACTAGCAGGCACCACCATGCTTGCCTGGGCCGAGATGGTTTATTTTATTTTAGAAAAGGGAGCTGATCAGGTGTTTGTCTTCTCTGGCAAGGTGGTGCCACTGAGGCAGGAGGTCAAGCAAGTGTGCATGAACTATCTGGTCCTAAGGATCAGAATGTAGAGTCACACAGCGCGTCTATCTCCAGCTCATCCCTGAAGCTGTCACCAGCACAGAGGAGAGAAAGCGCATGCGCTCAGAAGGGCCAAGGAGCCTCATTACTCACACGTGGGGGGAGAGACGGGAGTGAAGACCCTCGTGGGTAATGAGGCCAGCCCTGTCTGCTGAAGATAAATTCCACTTTTCATCCGTTTGTGGCATATTTGATTTATACCAACCTTGTGCGTATTTTACACTGAATTTCACAAACTCGATTCTCCGCCTGCAGTTTCTGTGGTGCGGTGACTTCGACATAATCCAGGGGTAAATTCCACCTGCTTGCCTCTTAAGCCCACCTCATTCCCACTCTGCTCTGTGTCTGTGGCTTCATTGCATCCTCTAGGCGTTCTTCAGCACCCCCTTTTCCACTACCTCGGGTGCCATGCAGGGCATGGGGTGGAGAGCTGAGTCCCGCCATTTGAAATGACAAGCAAGGGGCAGACTCACACACATAGGTAAAATCAAGAGGAGCCACAGCTGAGCTACATATCCAGTGACTCACCTTCACTTGGTGTCTCCCTGTCCTTGCTCAGGCACAGACATCCTGGTCTATTCATGCATTCCAGTGGTTTTTTTTTTTTTTTTGCTTTTCGAGACAGGATTTCTCTGTGTAGCTCTGGAGCCTGTCCTGGACCTTGCTCTGTAGACCAGGCTGGCCTCAGACTCACAGAGATCTGCCTGCCTCTGCCTGGGATTAAAGGCGTGCACTGCCACCACTGCCCGGCCCAGCAATCATTTCAATAGGCAGACACCAGGTCCTACTCCCCAAGGCCTGCGCGCTGACTCAAGATGTGATCACCCAGTGTAATTGCTAAGCAGCTCTGGGTTATCCTGGGGATACATCCTCAAAGCAGAAGTGCTGAGTCAAACCACAGCCATTCATTCATCCATGTAGTCATTTAAAGGAGCCTACCTGGCGCCTGTGGGGTGTCACAGACATCCTATGGTGCCTACATTCTAGATGGGCCACAGTGGGGTGCAGGCGCCATGCAGTGCACCGCCAGGAAGGGCCGATGTTCAAGGGGAGCTAATAAAATATCAAAGAGCATGTGAGGTGTGGCTGGCTGGGGAAAGACACTGGGAAGCTTCCTGTATTATGGCTCTTCGGCAGAGCTGATTTCTAAGGCTTTACAAGCGGTGTGTGATGTCACAGCCTCACAGAAGTCCGGCCAGCACAGCCTTCACTGTCTGGGTGAAGGAGGACAGAATCCAGAAGCAGCCCCCAATGCTGACACACCCACCTTTCAGTCATCTGCTGCAGCTCCTGGATTTCTTCCTGGACCTGCTTGGGCTTCGTGAAATGACCCAGGAAGTTAAAATAGTCTTCCTTGTAGGGCCGGTGGACCTTCGCTGAGTATCGAATGCCAAGTCTCTGCAGGAACTCTTGGTATGTGATGTAACCCCTTCCCTCGGTGTCATAGCTTTAAAAAAACCAAAAATGATGCTGTCATCAGTGGCATGGAAGGGGGGCTGGCATTCAGGGTCCAAGACCACATCAGCAATTTTGGGGAAGTTTTCTTCCTTGCTAGGTACAAGTAAGCCCAACAGACTCATCACAAATACAGTCTCAGCCCGTGCCTCTGACCTTATCTGTACCTATACTTAACAGGACCTCTAGGTGACCCACAAGTACATTAACTCGATCATCAGAGTGACCCGCCCTAAGAGAATGGACCCCAATAACGCAGCTGCCATGTTTGTGGGAACACAGCGGCAAATCCAGAAACCTGAACCCCCCTGTGCACACATTTTTATTTCAGCCCCCTCCCTGTAAATGGAGCTGTGCTAAGGGCTAGGAGAAAATCTTTCAGGAAGCATGTTCTATCTTGAAGCCTCAATAAATGAATACCACTTGATTCAAGGATGTTAAAAGCCCCTGTTCCCACTTTGAAGAGACGCCAATTACACATACCCAGCGAGAGAGCCTAGAAGGAAAACAAGATAGGAACTCTGCATTGTGCCTTTTAAGTCATTTTCTGTTATCAAGATTTTTCTGAATTATAATTCATTAAAAAAGGAATAATGGGGGTTTTATCTCCTGATGCTATTCACATAGAATAGAATTACTTCAATAAAAATTTTTAAGGCAAATTGACCATTTTCTTCTTCTTTTTTTTCTTTTTTTCTTTTTGAGGCATTTGTTTTTAACAGAAAGATCTTGGCCCACAGCTCACCCAGGAAAAGGGGGAAATCTACAGATGTGGGTTTTCCTCGAGTAACTTAGGAGCTACAAGGGACAGGTTCTTCCATTTAAGGCATGCAAGCCCAATTCCCCTGAGGGGACCATGCTGGTTTTAGGAGGCATCGCTCTGCACTCTGCGTGGTACCCAAAGGGACCTCCCTCCCCCCACCCCGAGAATGGCCATACTGTGCTCTGCCACTTCTCCCCACAGGCAGAGCACATGGTCCACCCCACGGGGAACCCTTTCCATCCTTCCAGGTCTAAAGTCCCATGACCCTGATCTTTCTTGGATTCTTAAGGGCTAGCAAGGAACAATTAATGCTTATGGGGACGTCCAGGCAGGGTCTGCATTTGCTGTTGCTGGCTGCAAGCCAAGTATGGGCTCTACCAGGTGCTGGGTCCTGGTCATGTCTCTTAGTGCACGCAAGCTTCCTAAGGCACCATTATATCTTATCCATTGCTCCCAACTCACAGGCCCAAGGCAGGCTTGCTGCAACCACGTGACCCGTGTGTGTGTGTGTGTGTGTGTGTGTGTGTGTGTGTGTGTGTGTGTGTGTGTCCCAGATGGAGACAGTGTGCTTCTAAGGCACAGATTTCCCCCACAGCCTGCTCTCTGCCGTGACACTTGGGCTGAATGAAAAGGCACTTCTTAATTACTTTATTAATGAAGATCACAAACAGGCTCTTCTCATCACGGAGACATGGAGGAGCAGATTGCACAGTTGCAAAAAAAAATATTGCTCTGAATGTGGATAATCATAGAGCTAATTCTGCTTACATAACCTCACTCTTCATTATGCAATCCTCTGTGCAACATTAAAAAAAAAAAAACACCAACTGCCTATAAAGGTTGAATTCTAAAATGGCTGTGCAACAGATGTGCCAAGCAAAACGTGTCCTGAACAGAGGCCCCATAAAAGCTTGCATTTGCACACAGCAGTGGCCATGAATGCATGATACAGGCAGGTGACTCTGCCCATTTGGTGTGCACCGTCATCAGTCACGCATGGGACCTTCAGACATGCTCATCCATGGCTCAGGTTTGCTGAGAGTTAGTCCTTTGTGCTATGTGGACACTGGACCCTTACACTTCGGCACTTTTGAGTACCGTGGACCAGAGGGAAAGGGCATGGTCAAGGCTATGAGATGTGTCCTGCAGATGACCCAGACCACGTGGAGAGGAACCAGAAACCTTGTGCAGCTAGGATGTGAGGGATTCTCTAGAGAGAGTGGTTTGATGGCTCTTGAGAATGAAAAGTGGCCAACTTCCCAGGCTGGGTGCCCACCGGGCACATTTGGCAAATCCCGACAGAACTGCAATAGGTGAGGTGGCCTCTGATGTGGTCCCCATTCTGTGCCAGGCCATATCCTCTACTCTCCCAAGTGTAGTGCTCTGGCCTTGCACAGAGCCATTGGGCACAGACTCCTTCTATACCTGCTGGAGTTCTTCACTGTTGCAGCCTGTGGCAAGGTTCCCATGCTGGGCCTCGTGGGTAGCATGTTTCTGCCCCAGCCAATCCTCTTTTCTCAGATGCAGGCCCTGCCCACTGAGCCTCTCCATCTCGGGTCATACCGTGTCTAGATGTCACCCAGTTGACATCGACGCAGGGCATCCAGGCTTCACTCTGCCTTCAGTGATGACAGGGGCCACCTCATTTCCTGGTAATGGAGAACGGGAGTGATGGCCTACAGCATGGCTTCTTTCGGAGGGCTTGGTTAGATTTGAATACTGACACACAGCATCATACTGTAAAAGCACTAGTTTATAACTAAGACCCGACATAAGGCCCTGCCTGCCAGGACTGAGCATAAACCAGCATTGAGTACTTTCCAGCTTCTAGATGGGGCCTCCTGGTCTCCACATCGGCTCGTCTCCATGCCTGCTGGTCTCCACAGAACTCCTGACTTGGCAGCAGCGTTCCTACAGCATCCTCTCTTTTACCATAACAACACATCCATAACAGGTTTTCTTCCTAGTTTCCAGTAAGCTGCTTTTGGATTCCAGTCAGCTGAGTCCCACCTGATGGAATAAGTAAGGCCTTGAAGGCCTCAGAACGACAGTGTCACTCCAGGGGAGGCCCCACCCCGACCCACCCTGTGGGTCCTGGACAGGCTGATATCTTAGGCTTTTTTCCAGAGTAAGAGGCACGTCCTCAGCTCCTTCCAGAAACTCCGCTCATGAGACGCACTTCCCCGATCCCCAGCTTCATGGGTTCAATGGCTGCCGATTCAGGCTCAGCCTAGGTGTCCTGTCCTAGAGCTTGCGTGGACACTGTGGGCAGAGCTGACTTTCAGCTGGAAATATCAGGGGCTAGACAGAGTCTCCGGAGTGACAGTGTGACTGAAGGTGAGCACATGTATGATGAGGGGTCCTCAGGAGCTCCCTGAAGTCTAGCTGTGCAGGCTGCTCCTGGAAGCTTAGGCTCACAGCTCCAGAGCTACTTTGTACCATCAACCCCCAGAGCCAGCCCGATCCCTATGTGCCAGCCCTGGCGACGAGATGAGCCCGTGTGTGGCCCTCCAGCTCCACGGTCCCCACTTTCTGGGCGAGCACCCACAGAGATGCTGAAGCTGCCTCCAAAGCTGAGTCTTCCTCACTTCCTAGGAGGGAGAGGTCCTCAAGAAACGTCCAGCGCACAGTGGAGTTTGGGTGAAGAGGGGAATATGGAGGACCCTGAGCCGCCGAGATCTGGGGTCAGTTTATTAATGTATCTCCACAGCATAAAGCAGGCCCTTCCAGGCTAATCTACGGCACTAAGAAGTGCACTTCATAGGCTCAAGTGAGTGTCGAGTGAATAATGGATGCTGAAAGCCTTTTACCCCCCGGATCTGTTGTGTTCTCCAACAGGCAGGTTTTCAGAAGACCCACGCCGCTTTTCTCCTTGCCTTTCTGCCTTCTCCCTGTTCCGGTATTGTCGGGACACACCCAGACTCCCTGAGCTGGAAGGCATCATGTGGGCCCAAGCTGCTCCAGACTTCCTGGGTCCTGTTCATCAGGACCGGTGGGGCACTCTGCCTCCCTTACACTGTCAGTCAGCACCAGGGTTCACCGGCTCCCTGCTGTTTCTGGGTACAATCTAGTGTTAGGATAGCTGGAGGAGGCTGCCTATGTCCTGAGAACCCCTGAGGGGGTGTCCCGGACCACTGCTCACAGCGCCTCCTGCTGCAAAAGTGGCGATCTGGCTTGTTTTCATCCGCAGCTCTGAGAGAAGCTGGTGTGGGGGGGAGGGGAGGTGGGGGGGGCAGATATGGGATGAAGAGGCGACATCCAGTCCACATGCCTGCCGTCTGCTCTCCTTGATCTCACCTGAGCAATCAGAACTCTTTCTGATCTGAATTTCCATTTGGCTAACGGCTCTGCCTGCAGATGCTGTGTATTCTCCACGAGCACTGCACAGTACCCCACACTGTCCCGGTGGAGCCCAGCGCCCCGTGGCTGAGGGTGTGGGCTGCTCTGTGCATCACAGCCCGGGTAGCTTCTGCCTTCTCATTCATCTCACTTCCAGGCTGCTAAAGGCTGGTTCTACCTCCTGAATCCTCAACCCTTGCCTCCTTTCCTTCCTCTCTCTTCCGGGAGAGCCTTCAGCCTTCTCCTGCGTGGAACCAAGGGCCCTGCCCAGTTGGCCTCTGAGCTCCAGGCTAGCCTCTTCCCTGCAACTCCCTTCCTCCCTGCAGCCCAGGGAGGTTTCTAGAACGGGGGTCTGTCTGTCCAGACTGTTTTCCTACTGCCCCTTGGTCCTCAGGACACGGTCCACTGTGAGCTGGCGGCCTCCATGGAGTTCAGCTGCCACGCACGGCCACACCTCCTCCTCTCTGGAAGTCCTGCCGTCTGTCTTCTGGCTGCCCTGGCTTCCAGCAGCGGTTGCCCTGAAAGGTGACACCCTCCCCAAAGCTCTCCTTGTTCATCCTTCGGCAGGACCTCTGTGCCTCCTCACCCTGCTGTTCCAAGGAGATCCAGACCAAGGGGTGGCAGATGAGGTCAGAGTCCTGCTGGGACAGTGGTGGCGGCAGCTCAGGGCCAACGGGGACTCTGGCGGCTTCTGTGGCAGCATCCAGATGTGGCTCTTGGGGTGGAGGCAGTTTTATGGTCTGTAAGAGACACCTCTGATTTCCTCTGGACCCTGGCACTTGGGTGGAATTTGGAGATCTCTGTGGAGTCCTCCTTCCTCGGCTTTTCCTCTGGCTCCTGGTCCCCAAGGAACATCATTGGTCCCTTTTAGGCTTCCAGACCTTCTGACATCTTTGTCTCCATTCCTTGAATGAAGTCTAAGTTTCTGTTCCTGCTGGATACTGGAGGTACACACGCCTGGATTCTCCTGCACTTGTATGGCCCCTTCTTAAGGAGAGATCCCATGCGGCAGACGCAGCCATGAGCTCTCCAGTCTACCTTTGCCCCTTGAACACACGAAGTCCCAGCCTCCCACGTGGTAACCCCAAGCTGCATTTGTCAGTTAGGCAGCGAAGATACACCCAGTTCTAGACTCTGCCTGTATTTAAGTCTTCCACCACGGGCAGGTGGAAAGCTGAAAACGGAATGTATCACTCAGTGAGCATGACCCCCAGGGGGCATGCGATGCTGGTGCCCACATCCTAGGGACCTGAGGGCTGACCAGCATGTACTGAAGAAAGAAGTCACTCAAAGACGGAACCAGAGCTCACAGCTCACTGCCTGCTAGTTCATAGCTCACGGCACTGTTAACTCGGAGCACGCTGCACTGTTAGCTCATAGCTCACGGCACGGTTAGCTCATAGCTTGCCACACTGCCAGCTCAGAGCACACCGCACTGTTAGTATACTGGAAACTCAGGCATCAACACAGGGGCCTGGTTCAAATCCACGGAGTCTAAAATGCCAAGTCTTCCAGTTTAAGAGCGCTGCTCCCCCCCCCCCCACCGAAAACTGTTCTAAGTTGTCAAGGTTTGTGGATTTCCTCCATAAACAGCTTGTTGGCATAGACTGCTGCCACCTCTAGGCCTGGGCAGACTGCCTTCATCTTTGTCATCCCGCCAAAGGAGTCCCCTGAGAGCTGGGGGCACTGTGATCTCTTTGTCTGCTGCAGAGGAACCAGGAGCCTGAACTACGACTCTTCAAATCTCTCCACTCAGTACTGCTGCTGGGGGCTACCCGCCAGTTCTTCAGAGGCCTGAGGACCAGTGTGTCCACCCCACAGACACAGCTACTTTCCACCAGGAAGGATGACACAGGACACAGGATTAGATGCAATCACAGAAGCCCATTCCCACCTCCCTTCCCCTGAGACCCTGGTGAGGGATGTGGATGGACACTTCCCCTGAGATCTTGGTGAGGGATGTGGATGGACACTTCCCCTGAGATCTTGGTGAGGGATGTGGATGGACACTTCCCCTGAGACCCTGGTGAGGGATGTGGATGGACACTTCCCCTGAGACCCTCGTGAGGGATGGACACTTCCCCTGAGACCTGGTGAGGGATGTGGATGGACACTTCCCCTGAGACCCTGGTGAGGGATGTGCAGGACACTTCCCCTGAGACCCTGGTGAAGGATGTGGATGAACACTTCCCCTGAGACCCTGGTGAGGGATGTGGATGAACACTTCCCCTGAGACCCTGGTGAGGGATGTGCAGGACACTTCCCCTGAGACCCTGGTGAGGAACTGCACAGCCAGACAGATGAGAACAGCCCCACTGCAGATGGACTTACCTTTGCCAAAGCTTCTCAAATTCCCTTGGGGTGAGGGGGATGTCAAAGCCATACAGTGCATTCTTGATATCCCTTCGCCGGAGAATGCCATTGCCGTCGTTATCTGTTTCTATGAAATTCTACAACAGAAGATGGTATTGAGTTACACGCAGCAGAGAGGGCTGTCGACAGCTTCTGGAATGCTCTGAGGTACTGCTCTGTGTAGTTTTAGCGTTTCTGTTTCTAAGGTGTGGGGGTGTAGGTATGGAGGTGTGAGAGGCCAGAGGTTAAGGTTGGGTGCCAGGCCTCAGGTGCTGCCTGCCTTATGTTTTTGAGACTGAGATGTGGGGCTCACTGATTGAGCCCCAGCAAGGACTGCAAACCCTAGGGATCCTTGCATCCCCTAGCAATGAGATTACACATGGACCACCATGCCTGGCTTTTTAAAATGTGGGTCCTAGGGATCCAACTCAGGTCTTATATGTTGTTTTTTTTTTTTTTTCTGAGACAGGGTCTTACTATGTAGACCTGGCTGGCCTAGACCAGGCTGGTCTGGAACTCTCAGATAGTCACCTGCCTCTGCCTCCTGAGTGCTGGGATGAAGGGCACAGGCTGCCAGGTTGAGAGGGTATCAGCTGAGCTGTCTCCCCAACCTTGAATATTTTAATGGAACTTGGAAAATGATTTAAAAAAACTCTTCAAGAACATGGAGTTGCCTACTCGCTAGCCAGGATGTATCAAAAGGGCTGGAGGACATCTGAGCAGTGGAGCATCTGCCTCCCGTACACGAGGGCCTGGATTCCATCTTACCCACAACCAACATGTGTTAAGACACATTCATAAGTTAAGCAACAGGAGAGATGCAGAACTGGGGACCAGGACAGACAAACTGGTCACTGGTCAGATAAGGTGTTCAAGGCTCTGTGGGGGTGGGGGAGAGGATGGAGATGGAGCTACAGGGCAGTGAGGTAAAGGTGGACTTGACAAGGAAATGCAGGGGCACCTGGTCACCATGCAGAAGAGGTGAAGGTAGGCATGCCTCCCACACAGTGCACAGCTGCTCCGCATTTCAAGACCTGAACTGTTGATTCCTGGAGAAGGGGAGAAGGTCTTCACCGAGATCAAGGCAGGGCACAAAAAGGAAAAAAGGAAAAAAAAAAAAAAAAAAGACCCCAGCAAGCATTTCCCAGAAAGCCCCATTAATGAAAAGATGTACAGTCTCATTAATCAGCAACAAAATGTGAACTGAAACCGAAGGAGATAATCCTACCCCTGCTGGAACGGGAAGCTCCCATGTGAGGGCAGGGTGCTGCGGGCGAGAGCTGGACGGTGACTCCACACCCAGAATCTGTTCTGTCTGGTCTCTGCACAAGTGTGCTGTCTGCCGGCCCAAGATAAAATTCTTTTCCTCCATCCAGATGAAGGCTGCATGGTGACTCCTTTTTAATTCTCTTTCAATTACATATTTGCCTTTTCCATACCCACACCCCAGAAGAGTCACAGCGTAAACATAGCCAAGCTAACAGCAATGGGTTCTAGCATAGGCCTGGCATGCAGGAATCTTGGAAGGCATTGCGCTCTCCCAATAGCGTGTGAACACCTGGGCAAACAGCCACCACTGGCTGTTAGAGGAGGAAGAGGAGTGAGGCCCGGGGGGGGGGGGGGGGCTGGAGACACACAGGTGCCGTTTGTCAGGGCAGAAAGCCCAAGGGGCCAGGGAGACACAAGAACCCTTCCTCCCTCACGCTGTGAGCCCAGCGTTTAGACGGCATGGGACAAGTCAACTTCAGATCCATCACTCCTGAGGGCAAGCGTGTACCAGCAAACTGCACCAACCGTGGGTAGAAACCGGATGCCCTGGCTAGCTGGGCTTCATCATACAAGGCGGGTTCAATGCTTGAAAATCCTCCAACGTGATCCACCACATGGACAGAAGGGGAAAGAGTCACTTGGTCGTCTCAACAGCTGCAGAGGTACAGGATAAAACCTGACCCTCACTGATGACAATAACCCTCGGCAAACTAGGATCAGGAGGGAGCTCCCTTAACTAGACAAGGGACGGCTATAAAAGCCCCACAGCTGGCAACTGTACCTGGTCATGAGGACCCAGGAGCTGCCCAGGAAGATCAGCCACAGCAGGTGGAAATGGGCAACTCTTGGTCACAGTAGTGATGAGGGAGAGGAGAGGAGGTGGGCCTGTCACCTTGGAGGGGGGCTGGCAATGAGGAGGGAGAGGAAGGAGGGTGTAGCCTGCCTCACTGGGCCACAGCCCACTCTCTAAGGACACAGTGTGGAGGAGAAGTAGACCAGACTTTAGGGAATCCAGCAGAACTCTGCATTAGGCAGGAGCCACAAAAGGGTAAAAGACCCAATCAGACATGGAAGGGTCCCCCTTAAAGGCAGAGGGAAGACACTCCAGCATGCAGTTGTGACCCTCCTTTCTAGAGTGAGGTCACTGTGTCCTTGGTGACCCCACATCCTAGAGTCGGGGAGAACCCACTCTGCCCATTGTGTCCTGTTGTCCCGTGGTTCAGCTGTTACTGTCATTGTCACACTGGATATCCATGACACCACAACTTATGAGCTTGCTCATGGGGGTCACATGCCTTGGAAACGCACCTCCTGTCATCTTGTCAAGATGGGATAAAACAGCTCTTAAGATGCCTGTTGGCTGCCGGGCAGTGGTGGCACACACCTTTAATCCCAGCACTTGGGAGGCAGAGCCAGGCAGATCTCTGTGAGTTCGAGGCCAGCGAGATCCAGGAAAGGCACCAAAACTACACAGAGAAACCCTGTCTCAAAAAAAACAAAACAAAACAAAACAAAAACAAACAAACAAATAAAAAAAGATGCCTGTTGATTTTCCCCTTAAACTTTAAAATCCTCCCCAAGCCGGAGCTAACATCAGGAACTTCTCCACGGACTCCCGAGTTCCACACTTTCCTCCCACCAGTGGCCCTGAAGGTAAGAGTTTACCTGGGAAAAATCTAGTGGTGTGTCTCTGGGGCTGTTTGTTGTCTTTGTCAACATACAGATTTTTATTAAACATCTAGGTGATGTTTTCAGGCTGGTGCTCTTCGGGGGCATAAAATTAAAATGATTCATTCTTGAAAAATATGCTCTCTTAGATTAATAAAACAAACTAAACATTTGAAAACCACAAAAATGTAATCTCTTTCCCTCTCCATCTTTGCTCATGCATCTCAGTTTGGTTTCAAACTCACTCTGCAGCTGGGCTGACCTTGAATTCCTGATCCCCCTGCCTCCAACTTCCTAGAGCTGGGAAGACAAGTGTGAACTCTCGGTTTTTCTGAGACACAGACCTCCCTTGTAGCCTCAGTCTGCCCATGAACTCGCAGTGACCTCACTACCTGGGCCTCAAGAATGCTAGAACGACAGGCACATGCCACCACGAGCAACTTCTTCCCTCTACATCTTTGTGCGCAGGTGCACACTCCACAGCGTGGAGGTCAAGGGGCAGCTTGGAGGGGTCAGTTCTCCCCCTCCACAATGTGGGTTCTGGGGATTGAACTCGGGTCTTCCCGACTTGGCAGCAGGTTCCTCTGCCTGCTGAGACACCTCACCAGCCCTTTATTGTATCTTTAAGCATCTTTGATAACTGTTAATTAATTCCACCTTTGAGTTCACTTTCCTTCGTTGTTAAAAGTAGACGCGGAATGTTCTAGGTCTCTATAGTTATACCATCTCTATTACAAACAGTAATAGAAATATCTCAATAACATCATCATAATCGCAGTCACTGATGGTGTTTTGGTTAGAGACAAAGCCAAGACCATTCAGAGTGATGGGGAGTATTTAAAGAGAGGCAGGAACCAACACGGTGGGCACCTGGCACCGTCTCTCCTTCTCTGCACTGCTCTGGCTCCCTTCCCCTTCCTTACCTTGGATAGGTCTGCCCATCTGGTTTTGGCTTTGACGATAAGGTACTGGTGAGCCTGCTCACAGGCTAGCTCGGAATCTGCGACTTTCTGTTTATACCTTAAAAGAAGAATCAACAACTGTGTTCAGAAGTGACGGGCTTAGGATCTTCCCAAGGGCCCCCACCCCGACTCTCAGTGCTTCAAAGATGCCACGAAAGTCTGTGATTTCACATCCAGTCTAACAGTTCTTACAACACATTATTTCTCCCAGCTGCACGGCAGGGGGTCTTCAGAAATTTTATTTTCAGATTTAAGAGAAATCATTTTTTCCCCCAGCACGCAAAGCCCACAGGGCCTGTTTCCTCTCTGGGGGTTTGGGAAAGCAGAATATAAGTATAAAATGACATTAAATGTCTTAGGAAGGAAACAATTAGTAAGCTTTAGTTCCGATTTTGGAAGTCTAGGTAGAAGAACAGACCCCAGTCTGCGGAGGTGCAATTAGAAAGCATGGAGGTCCCTTCTCCCAGCCCCAGATACTTTTCCTTTTCAAGACTTACGTTTATTATTTCTAAATATGATGTGTATACATGGGGGGAGCAGTAAGTACACATGAGTGTGGGTGCCCTCGGAGGAGCTGGGCTGCAGGCGGTTGTGAACTGCCTGACTTCGTGGTGGGAACTAAACTTGGGGCCCCCCACAAGAGCAGGGCACGTGCTCCTAATGGCTGAGATATCCCCATGCCCACCACAGCTAATTTTCAAGGATTAAGCTTATATTTACTTACAGATGAGGGACACTTAAGAGACCTTAAAAAGATCTTGTGCGGCTGGCCCTGGACAGGCCTCTGTGAGGCACAGTGGTGGCTGTAGCTGAAGAGGGAGGGAGGATGCCTAGGCTGTTCTGCCTGCCAAGCAGATCAGGACACTGTGGACGACTGAGATCCCTGGCCTGGGCAGTGGCTGCCTCCAGCATCCGTGCCTATCTGATTGCCCTATCTGCCTCCTGCTCTGGCCCCTTCTTGCCTTTCCTACTTAATGCTTCTGGTATCCCTGACTACGCCCCCTCTACCCACAGAGCAATGCCATGAGCGTCTGGCCTCACCCATGCTTCTTCGCCATTTCTCTCCAACTGCCTACTGGACTTCTCAGAACCACGGAACTTCAAGGGTGGGAAAGGATCCGCTGCTCGGGCACCCCAGCCTCTGTGACTGTGGCCCCTGTGGGGGACCCGGGAAGGCTGGCAGGATCCTGTGATGTTTTCTCCGCTGGCTTGGAAGGATGGAAGCCCGGGGAGGCGCTGAGAAGCCTCCCTGGGTGACCCCGCGCTGTGCAGGGCAGCAGCTTTTGGTAGCCCCGCCCTCTCTGTCTCCACTCTTTAAAGCGGCATTCTGACCCGAGTTACTTTCAGCATGGAGATGCAGCGAGGCTGCATCTTGTTTACACAAGTAAACAGCCGCCATCTGCCAGCACAGCAGGAGCCACAAACTGGTAAATAATTTATCTGTGCCAATAAATAACAGCACCTGTGAATAGGTGGGATCCTGTCAGAAGTGCCAGGCGCATGAGCTTATCCATCCGGCCAGATGTAGGCCCTCACCTGGGCCTATGGAAGAAGGAGTGCCTTAAGATGAGACGGGGCGGGCACAGGGAGCAGCCACCTGGAAAGCTGTCATGGGGTGGACCCTGCCTCTGTTCCTGGGCTCCAGCTAAGGTACAGGTGCTCGTGTGGAGACACATGGCTCACTTCAAACTGTCAATCAGAACAACTTGCCATCCTGACCCTCACTTGGCAACTTTGTACCCTGGACAGCCCTGTGGCGGAGGCTATAACAGCATGATCTGTGCCCTACGGACACTTCCCCTGCATCCGCACGGGATCCTGGCCTCCAGGACAGCTCTCTGAACTCTAGCCCCTTTGAAGATGCTTTGCAGCCTGGACAGATGGATGAGTGGGGCCTGAGAGTCACCAGAACTGGGAGATAAGATGGGCGTGGCGGTGTACGTCTCTGCTCTCAGGAGTGAAGCTAGGAACATTGTGGGAGTTCTCAGGCCAGCGTGGACCATACAAAGAGACCCTGTCTCAAGAAAAGAAAACCGAAACCCACATGAAAATCAAATGGATGACAAGATCTTGCATCACCAATGGCCACAGGAATCGAAGGAAACGAGGAATTACTTGGTAAAACGGAGGCAGCTTGTGAACTTGGGACCGTTGATAGATTGTGGCAGCATAGGAAGACATAAACATGCCAACCATTATGGGCACAGATTGCTTAGGGACAGTCGCTGCTGTCTCCATTAGACTCTTAATCCCACCCGTTCACAGAGGACTTTCCTGGACCTCCCTAGAGGTGCTCCAGGACTCCGGTGCACAGGCTCCCTCAGCCACATCCACACCCTAATATTAGCCAAGCAGCCTGCACACAACCCTGCTTCTTTTCTAGGCTCTGGGCCTCCGCCAGCAATGCCTCATTCCTTTCTTGTTCCTTGACCCCTTAGGTTCTGACAGTTGGCAGGCTAGCCTTCCTCTGGTCAGCCACAGTCAACACTTAGAGGCCCAGCACCTGCAGCGCATGACTACGAGTCTACATCCTCGAGGAGCAGACACTGCGACTTAATGCCAGGCAAAAGTAATCAGATTACCTCAGAGACGAGTGTCTCCAGAAATGGAGGGAAGGCTTAAGCGGGGGGCCAGGGAACAGCTCACAAGCAGGGTGAAGGTTCAGGGAGCCCCTGGGCCTTGAGAGTCCTAGACGCCATCCCTGTCGCCTTCCCCTGTCTCCCCCTCTTTCCTCATGTTACCCTAAAGTCAGATGTAAGAGAGGCACAACTACATGACCACCACCAGGCTCAACCCTAAGATTTTCTAGTCAGGAGTTATGGGTGGAGTCAGAGACGGGAGAGAGCTGGGGGAAGGCCTCACATCTGTGGCAGAAGTCCAGATCGGTCTCCGATGTTAGCTGGTGGCCCAGCTGCTGCTGCTGGGCCTGGGCCTGGGGTGAGCCACAGTGTCCCTGAAGGAGTACTGTCATGGCTTGTATAGCTGGATGGATCCGGGAGCCCCAGGAGAAAGGTCAGGACCCTCAGGCTAAAGAGACAAGTGTCAGCTGCCTACTGAGGCAGGCCGACCAGTCAGCATGCCACAGAGGGTTCTAAAAGGCCCAGGGTATCATGGTGCAATACTGCAAACGCCCAGGACACGACTCACCGTTCCGTTATTAACCAACAAACAAGAAAACCTCAAAGACTGTGAAGGTAAAAGATGCACCAGTGAGCACAACGCTGAAACCCATGAGCGCCAACGGTGGCTGCGGCAGCCCAAAGGCTTGCCCAGGGGAGAAGGGCTAGCCTTCAAGAGGGCTGGGTGCATGCAAGTTCTAAGTAAAGAAACAGATGGGAGAGGAAGGGGGGATTCCCAGCACCCATATCAGGCAGCTTACAACTGCCTGTAATTCCCGCTTCAGAGGACCCAACACCCTCCTGTCCTCCATGGGAACCCATACACACGTAATACCTACTAGATACATGAAGCCCACCCGCGCACACACATACACAGAAACAAATATCTTAAGAAGAAAGAAAAGGCCGTAATAAGGAGAAAGCTGACTGAATCTCCCTGGCCGGAGGGGGTGCTGACAGGAACCCCGTGAACTTGTCCTTATAGTTCCTCACTGCAGAGCCCAGGGTTCCACTGCGCCTTTAAGAGTTCTCTGCCGCCCCTCTGGAGGGTGGGGTTAGAGTTTATGCACAGTTCTCAGATGCCTGGGGATGAGCCGTGAGATAGGAAGGGGCTTCAGTGCCATGGGAGAGTCAGAGGTAGAACAGCCCCACGGGAGGCACAGCTCACAGGAGCGGAAGGACACACACAGTGAATGGCATCTTCCAGGACACATGGAGACCTGGCAGCTCTCTGTGTTGGTCATCCAGCAGGAAAGACTTGGCGGCACAGCGTTCCATGACAAGAATCTGTACAGTCTATCTTTGTGACAAGGACCCATGACAGTGCATACACTTGTGTGGCGGTGAGTGGCGAGATGACCAGGGCTGCTGAGTGGGAGAGAGGTCCCTGGGCCAAGCCATCCCAGTGGGTATCCACAAGGGAGAGACCGTGCTTGGCGCTATGAAGCAAACAAGAGGCCATCCTCTCTTTCACAGAGCAGCAGACTCTCAAATGGGGCAGTAGAGGTCTGTAGCACAGGGGTCCCAACCAAGGGACGGGGGTTTCTAGAAACGGGTGACTTTGTGGAGATACCAGTGCTCCTCCCTGCCTTCCACCACTCCTTGGGGTCTTAGGAACACATCACCAACTCTTCTCTGAGACCCAGGTCCCTCCCCGCTAAGACTAGACAGGAATGCCTCCTGACCGGGCCCACGGGGTCTCCTGAAGCACAGCACTGGGTCTGTCTGGGACAGCACTCTAAAGCCAGGTCTTGCTTCTGGTCTCAGATCTGTCTCTCCCAGACTCCTGGTCCTGTGCCACTAGGATCCAGCCTCTAATCCCTGGTCCATCCTCTACTCTGGGGCTGCTGAAGGATCTCTCTAGAAGGAAATCTGATTCCTTCATCCCACAGCATGGAAACCTACCTAGCTGCTGGGAAGGGGGAACCGCCTCGTGCATGGACCCCCGACTCCTCCCCGCCATGTCCCACTGTGTGGCCATGCCTCCACCAGCATCTTCTGAAGGTGCCCGGCACCTCGGCTCTGTGATTTCTGCCAATGCTGTCCTCTGGCCTTGAACAACCTTCTAGCAACTGAAAGGTTCCTCCTCACATTTCAAGGCCCAGTCAAGTGTACCCACTTCTTCTGGACACCCGTCTCTGCCCTCCTTGCGCTCCAGTGTGGCCCTTTACTTCTGTATCCCTCTCGGCTTCCATCCTGAGCTCCTGGTGCAGCCTTGAGCCCTGTTCACATTTGCACCCCTGAGGGCCAGAACAGTGCCCAGCACTGAGCTGGTCCTTTGCAAATATCCAACAAGTGAACAGATGTGAACAAGACAAATCACTAGACAGCTAAGTCTGTGCTGTGTGTTGACATTTTCTATACTCACTCTGCAAACATTCTCCAAAATACTCTTCAGCAGTATTTATTATTATTATTATTATTATTACTATTGTTATTTTAAATTATACATCCGTGTGAGCATGCATATGTCTGTGTTAAGTGCATGTGAGTACTGATGCTCAAGGAGGCCAGAGATGCCACATCTCCCTGGAGATTGTGAGGTACCTAATGTGGGTACTGACAATCAAAATCAGGTCCTCTGCAACAGGCTCTTAATCTCTCCAGCCACTCAAGCTTTATTCTTAATTGTGTGTGTGTACGTGTATGTGTGTGTGTGTGTGTGCCTGTGTGTGTCTGTGTGTCTGTGAGTGGATACATGCATGTAAATACGGATGCCCCATGGAGACCAGAAGAAGGTACAGGATCCCCTGGAGCTGGAGTTGTAGGTGGTTGTGAGCCTAGGAGCCAAACTCAGGTCCTCCCTGTGAGCAGCAAATTCTCCTAACAGCGGAGCCGTCTCCTTTCTCCCTGGCAGGACTGTTTTGGTTCCATTTCAATATTAAGCAATCAAATCTCACATGAACACCTCTAGAACCTGAGTGAGGAATGTAGGCATTCCGCTCACATTGTCGTGTGATCATTTTGCTTAGGAAGGGATTACAGTCATATTCTTGCTTCCTGCTCCCCAGTAATAATTACAATAAAACCCAGAAATTCACAGGGAATTAAACCAAGTACATGGTCAAAGGTCTTCTGCAGCTTTTCCAAATATTACCAGGGTTTGGTACAGGGCCATACCTCTGGCAGCTCCACACACCTAGACAGAAGGTATGGTTGGTGGTTTGCAGCCCTTTAGCACCTGGTGACAGAAGTCCCCCTCAATGTGTCAAGAGTAATGCGCTGGGATGATGTCTCCATCTGTAAGGACTTGCCTTATAAGTGTGAGGACCCAAGTTTGAGCCTCAGCACCCACGCAAAAAGCTATGGTGGTACATGCTTGTGACCGAATGCTAGGAAGGTGGAGACAGGAGGATTTCTGGGGCTCAATGACCAGACAGTCGAGCTTAGAAGTGAGCCCCAGAGTTCAGGGAGACACACCATCTCAAAGAGAAGGTGGATGGCTCCCCAGGAACATCCTGAGGTTGACCTCTGAGGCTGATCTCTGACCTCCACACACATGTGCACACATGCATACACACACACACACACACACACACGCCCATATGTACATAGACATGAACACACACGTGCTTTAAAAAGATGATGCAGTGATTGTCAAGGACAGACCAGGTACTCTGCTTGACATCAGATTTATACAGATGTCATTGGATGCTTCTATGACAGGTATCCCTTAGCCGGTAGCCACACTCACTCAGACAGGGAAGCGTGAGTGGGCACCAAGACTCTCCTTCTGGACAGAGTGAAGCCTTGTGGGTCAGGCCGGGATGTAGGTACCACTGTCCAGGACAGGCTGGAAGGAGGTCCCTGCATCTCCCGAGAAACTGTCATGGATGGCTCTGTGCATCCCTAAACTGTCACATTTGGCCTGGATGGATATCTGAAGCTGAGGAGGAGACGGGGCATCCATTTATGTGTCAGTTCATGCATTTATTTGACCAGGGGCACTTGAGCCTTATTCCTGTGAAGCCCTCAGCTACCCTGCAGTGGTCTCAGATGATGGAGTGTGTCCAGGGGTTGCCAATGTTTCAGACTTGAGAGGCTGAGTAGAAAGTACACATCTAACTCAAGGCAGAGAAATGGACAAATAAGTACATGTATGCATTTACATTGATGAGAAAAAGCCTGGAACAATAAGCAGTGAGCTATGAAGCCACGCCCCATGGTAAAAACTTGCATGTCTTCTCTGAATTGTTCCTCCTACCATGCAGTGTGTGTGTGCATGCGCATGTGTGCATGTGCGTGCGTGAGTGCATGCGTGCATGTGTGTGTGTGTGTGTGTGTGTGTGTGTGTGTGTGTGTGTGTGTGTGTTCTTAAACTCAGGGGAAAAAAAAGATGGCTCCAGGGTCATTTTTGTGTTCCACTGTGGCTGCAGCAGAACCGCTGGCCTTCCAGGTGGAGAGGCTGGCACACACCGACGGCTCTGAGCACACCACCTTCTTACCTAATTTGCCTTTGAGGTGCCTCGTCTGCTTTCCAGGGTCTGTTCTCACAGAGGTTCTGAAACTCTCGGAAGTTTAGAGTGACACTAAGTCTCAAGCCCAGGAGGCAGAGGAAGCGCTCAAACTCGCTGTCCTTCATGTTGAGCTGTAGCTGCTGGAGCAATCTGTGAAGATCATGCATGTTGATTATGCCATCCCTGTCAGTGTCTATTTTAAAGAAGGCAGAGTAGGGGTCCTAGAAACAAAACGCACACGTCAACACACTTCCCTTCCATACCTACTCACCACTCAAAGCCACCCCCCCTGCAAAGACACGGGTTCCCACGGTGGCTCCTGGGGACCCCACTACTCCTGGCTTCCTGGCCTTGGATGCCTCTCCCGGGAGTGGGCAACTTGGAGGAGTTGGAGAGTGTGGCCAGCTTGGGACAGCTGCAGGTTCTGTACCTGTATGTGGACTCAGGAAAGTAGGCGGGGCTTCCTAGAGAATTTAAGGCTCTCCCTGCTTCCTGGGGTGTTTGGAATGTCTGGCCACTTCTCTTTCCCAATCAGCAAACCCTATGCCAGGTTTCACACCCAGGAGCCACATGTACCAGGGCTCTGTCTGGAACGCAGGCGGGGCACAGGCCCACTGCTCTGTCCATGGTGCTGCCCAGAGGCTCCATGATTCCCATGGATTTTGCATATGAAGAAACAGGTCCAAGGGTCACTGGGGACTTGTGACTTAACTGCTGGTACACCCCATAGCAGACTACTTGTCACACCCTCTTACTACCAGTGTGGCTTGGGGCAAGGCATCTGCCCTTGCCATCCTTCGTTTCTTCCTCTGTAAAGTGGCTAAAGAATGTGCCACACTTTAGCGGTCCCTTGGCATGTTTAGTGAGTGCCCTAGAATGCTGTTCGTCACTGGGTCTGTCACCTAAAGTCAGAAAGCAAGTATGAGCCTCTTTCTGGACCAACACCTGCATTGTGGCCACAGTGTGCCTTGTACCTCTGCCTTGCAATGCTGTGGGCATGGTTTTAGTACCCTTGTGTCTGTGGGTCCCTCACACAGCTCTCCCTCGGGAACCTGTCTGGGGTCTTCGAGGCACCACCCTGGTCCCCTCACTCTGCAGCTCCCCAGTAGGAGTTGTTCAGAACATTGAGTTTGGATTGTTCCATGTCAGTGTCTAATTAGAGGCTCTGGGATTTGGTGGAAAGTTCCAGCTGAGTTTGTTCACTGATTCAGTCACCAAACATTACTATGTGCAGTCACTGTGCTGAACACCTTGGGGACTGTTTAGATGACTCTGGCTCTGCCTTAGAGTCACTGCCATCCAGAGGAGAAGGGGCTCTGTCACGGAGGGGGGGGGTACTTAGTGGGGCTGCAGACTCATCTGTTCACTGCTTCCCTCTAAGTCTGGCTCTGAGTTTCCCATACTCAAGATGCTCAGATGTCCAGACTGAACAAGGCCAAAGGCAAGCCTCTTGCTTGACCCTCACAGGCCTCTCGCCTCCGTAGATGGTAGCTTGTTCTTAGTAATTGCTCAGACCACATACTCAGAGTCCCAAGTCCTCCCTTTCATGTCTCAAGAATGTGTTCCATTCCACTTGCTCTCTGAACCTGGAACCTACCCTTCACGCCTAACTGCCTCAATCCCACCTACAGCCCTGGGCCCCCGGGAATCTGACAGAATCGTGGCTACTTTCTCATCTACACCAGGCTATCCCTGAGCCCTATGCTGTCCATCCCCTGTGTTCTGTGTCTCCCTTATAGAGAGCCCAACTTATGAACCTCATCCCTTCCCACCTTCCCCCTGCTGCTCGTTGACACCCAAGGCTGCCTCGGGCCATGCTGGTGAGCCCTTCCTCCATAGTCACAGTGCCTGCGAAGTCTGTTTCTGTCTCGCCCCTTGCCTCTGCCTGCAGGATGACTTGTGAGCACAAGACGTGTGCTCCCATCTGTCCGGCTGGAGCCCCAGCTCCCAGAGCAATGCCCCACAGTCATAGATGATAAAGCTGGTTGGATAAATGAGGCTAAGAGTATGCTCTGGGTACCTGTCAGATGCTAACTCTCCTCTGGGTGCAGCCAAAACACAGCCCTTGACATATGTCCCTCTCACAGTGCCGGGGAGGAAAGACAGGAGGCAAGTAATAGCACTCCAATGTGATGCACAGCACAGCAGCTGGGGTGAGACCAGGGTCCCACCAGCCTTCAGTGCGGTGCCACAGGCACAATGGAGGTCCCGGTTCCTATAATCAATCCTCCCAAGTTTACAAACTTCAGTCACTCCTCATCTCTGCATGACCCCTCCCCAGCACAACAACCCCAAGTATCAGCACACAGGCCTGGCACCTGAACAGAGGTACTTCAGTTCCTGGCTATGGCCTTCAATAGGTATTGGGCTTGGGGTAAATTTCTCTCCATCTCTGACCATCAGTTTCCTCAGCATGCACTGGATTGGGTGGGTGGAGACGAAAATAAGCACATGTGTTCTCCACCTGGCACGTGACGTAAAGCCTCACTTAATCACCAACTAAGCACTGATCACCCTGTATGGCAAGCAGGTGGCAGCCACTTGGGGTACTGTGGTGAAGGAATGATAGGGATCCTGGATCAAGCTGCTTCTAATGGCATGCGGGCTCAGTGCCCTGAGGGCCAGCAGATCCATGGGGCTCATGCGAGGGCCTAAGGGTGACAGGAAGATGAGGTGGCCAAAGCTGTCCCAAAGGAGAGGAGGGGCTGCCCAGGAAAGGGACAGAAGGTACGAGTGAGATGGGGGCCATGCCAGAGCAGAACCAGAGTGAGCAGCCAGGGTGAAGCCGGTGACTGAGTAGAGCCACGTGTGGATGGAGCACCCTGCAAGGTTAGCTGCAGACTGTGCGGTGGAAAACGGAGCGTAGACAGGTACCATGCCCTCTTCCTGCGGGCCTGCTTCATTCTGCCCACTAAAGGAACGGGGTGCTGGTGCACAAGCCTGGACCTGCAGAGACCATGCAGCCACTGGCATGCTGGCACAACTGTCCTTGCCAGCCAGGTGATCAGGTGGAAGATAAGCAAGCATTTGATTTGGGCTTCAGAGTTGGCGCAGGGGCCCCTTCCTCCTCTGGGTAGTCCACCTTAAAGGGCTCTGCCTTGTTGTCCCACAGTACTCAACCAAAACCCCCTCAGCAGCCAGCCACAGTGTCTATGAGTTGCTACTCACTGTCTGTGTCTTGGACAAAGAGAAGACTCCAGGCAGGGTACTCAAACATTCAGTGTAGACTCCGCATGCAGTGAGCACGCAACATTTGTTTGGTGAGTGAATAAGTGCAAGCAGGTGTGTATAGGATCCTGAGTCCACTGTCCCATGGGTGGCCACACCCCCTGAAAAGAGGGGTTCCTTTTTTCTACCATCAGTGTTGACTAGGCATTTCAGCAGGGTTGGGGCCCCAAGGTTAGGCTCCCCACTCCACCCCAGGCCAGTCCCTGTCTCTGTGTGTCGCCTGGAGCTGCTGGGCCTGACTGGATACCAGAACTCACACATATGTGAGCTGTGGGGTGGGGAGCAGGGTGGAGCCTTAGAGAAGCTATGATATAGAGGATCACATGTTACCGAGAACAACTCCTTCTGCTTCTTGGGGAAGAGTCTCAGGCATTCTTCCGCGGATATGAAGTGGTCATCCACCTTTGTTTTTGAGGTAGTGCGTGGCTGCAGTGAGGCAGTTTCCAGTCCACTCAGCTTAGTGTCTGAAGGGATATCAAGTGGGAGACTTCCATTAGCTCTGCACCCACCCCTCTGTGTCTACTTCCCTTCTGAAACCTGGTTGAGTAAGATTACCCCACATGGCATGGCGTCCCATGGTCCCAGCTCAGCACTGTTCTTATCAGGACCCACCTTCTTTACCCCCAACATGTCTTAGAAAGGCTCTTATCTCAAAGGGAGCATGGTTTCTACACCATGGGGACACATGGCACTTAGTACTCTTGGTGTGTACACCTGTCCTGTGATTCTGTCCTTCCTTGGTTCATCGCCTGATTCCCAGGGCCAGAGGAGACTTCTGCCTCATCTTTTGCTCTCTAGAATCATGTCCTAAAGACAGGATATGAAATTTGGTCCCTGCTTATGAATTCAGCAAGCTTTCCTCACCACTGTGTCCTTGCCAGGCCCTTGCCAAACTTACCCCAAGCCCTTGCCAGGGGCATCACTAGTGACAAGCCAGAACAACATCACAGAGCTCATAGTCTTGGACTAGGGGACTGAGGGCAGGGAGTGCTGTTCGAATCTTAGATGGTCTTTTAATTAAAAAACCCAGAGCCAGATATCAGGGTGAAAGCAGAAATATCAGAGAAGCAGAACAGTCAGCCGCTAGTTCTTACCTCTATGAAATCCTCAACCTAAAGAGAGTGAGTTCCTGTTTCCTCACGCCTTATATACCTTTCTCTGCCCTGCCTGGGGCAGAGAAATTCCTGGAATTAAAGGCATGTGTGCTTCCCAAGCAAAGGCATGAGATCTCAAGTGCTGGGATTAAAGGGGTGTGTCACCATTGCCTGACCTCTGTATCTAATCTAGTGGCTGGCTCTGTCCTCTGATTCTCAGGCAAGTTTATTAGGGTATACAATATATCACCACATTTCTCCTTTTTTTGTCTAAAAGAATAAAATAAGGTTACAACTAATATAAGAAAAAACTATATATTATAAGTATAGTAAGTATGTATAATATATAGTCAAGAATTACATTAACAATATCCATTGACATTTGACAAATTCAGACAAAAGCTCCATTATCTATCCTATCTTGGTGAGTCCAAAATGTACCTAATTCACTTTCTATCCTAACTTGTATTACCAACTGAAAACTATATTTGATGTCTTTCAAACTTAAACACTTTATACCTCTGTAGTGAGTTTCTTTTCTGAATTTGTTAACAAGGAAAACTATAACTATCTAGTCTTTAACTCCCTCAGAGACCTGAGAAGGAAATAATATTAACTAAGTAAGCAGGAAGTGCAAACAAGCAACTTCCAAAAAAAAATGTGAGAAATGACAGAAACAGCTGGCTGCCTGGACAGTTACCCAAGGTTCCTCTGCAATGTTGGGGCATCCATCTTCAGCCTACAGGCTTAGCATATCTGACAGACTCATCTGTGAGGCAGGGTTTTCTGAAGGGCCTTCCTACCTTGTCTTGACAAGGTTCGGCAGTCCTTTCTTTTGTGTCCTGCTTGTCCATTTTGGACAGCATACTGTCAGCAATTCAGGAAAGGGCGTTTTCTTGCCCAGTGGCTAACTTGTCACAAAGAAAATAAACTCCATAAGGAGTTTCTTCAATATTCATCATCTTCTCTGATGTAGATTGGTGCTGCTAGGAGCAGACATGTCTCATTGTCATTAAAAAAAAAGAATCTATTAAAGCAACCCTTGGAGGCATCACCATCCCGGACCTCAAACTCTACTATAGAGCTATAGTAATAAAAACAGCTTGGTACTGGTATAAAAACCGACATACGGACCAATGGAATCGAATTGAAGACCCTGACATTAATCCATGCACATATGAACACCTGGTTTTTGACAAAGGAGCCAAAACTATACAATGGAACAAAGAAAGTATCTTCAACAAATGGTGCTGGCATAACTGGGTGTCAATATGTAAAAGATTACAAATAGATCCATATCTGTCACCATGCACAAAACTCAAGTCCAAGTGGATCAAAGACCTAAACATAAATCCAGTTACACTAAACTTAATAGAAAAGAAGATAGGAAGCACTCTTGAACGCATTGGCACTGGAGACCATTTCCTAAATAAAACACCGACAGCACAGACCCTGAGCACAACCATTAATAAATGGGACCTCTCAAAACTGAGAAGCTTTTGCAGGGCAAAAGACACAGTCAATAAGACAAAAAGACAGCCAACAGATTGGGAAAAGATCTTCACCAACCCCACATCTGACAGAGGATTGATCTCCACAATATATAAAGAACTCAAGAAACTAGACATCAAAGCACTGAACAGTCCAATTAAAAAATGGGCTAAAGAGCTAAACAGAGAATTCACAAAACAAGAACTACAAATGGCTGAAAGACATTTAAAGAAATGCTCAACATCCTTAATCATCAGAGAAATGCAAATCAAAACGACTCTGAGATACCATCTTACACCTGTTAGAATGGCTAAGATCAAAAACACCAATGACAACCAATGTTGGAGAGGATGTGGAGCAAGGATGTGGAGCAAAGGGAACACTCCTCCACTGTTGGTGGGAATGTAAACTTGTACAACCACTGTGGAAATCAGTATGGCGGTTTCTCAGAAAATTAGGAATCGAACTACCTCAAGACCCAGCCATCCCACTCTTGGGCATATACCCAAAGAATGCTGATACGTACCATAAAGATACATGCTCAGCTATGTTCATAGCAGCACTATTTGTAATAGCCAGAACCTGGAAACAACCTAGATGCCCATCAACGGAAGAATGGATGAAAAAAATGTGGTACATATACACAATGGAGTACTACTCAGCAGAGAAAAACAATGAAAGCATGAAATTTGCAGGCAAATGGATGGAACTAGAAAATACCATCCTGAGTGAGGTAACCCAAACCCAGAAAGACAGTTATGGTATGTACTCACTCATTGGTGGATTCTAGATATAAAATGAACAATCAGACCACAACCCATAGAACCATAGAGGCTATATATATAGCATGGAGGTCCCTAGGACGACTGTGGCATATAATAAATTTCAGTTTTACTCAATTATTGAAAAAAAAATAGCCAAATGAATGGAAACACATGAACTATGAACCAAAGGCTGAGGGGCTCCCAGCTGGATCAGGCCCTCTGAATAGGTGAGACAGTTGATTGGCTTGATCAGTTTGGGAGGCATCTAGGCAGTGGGACCAAGTCCTGTGCTCATTCCATGAGTTGGCTGTTTGAAACCAGGAACTTATGCAGGGACACTTGGCTTAGTCTGGGAGGAAGGGACTGGACCTCCCTGGACTGAGTCTACCAAGTTGATCACAGTCCTCGGGGGAGGACTTGTCCTGGAGGAGGTGGGAATGGAGGGTGGGCTGGGGGTAAGGGGAGGGCGTGGGAGGGGGGAGAATAGGGGAACCCATGGCTGATATGTAGAACTGATTGGTATTGTAAAATAAAAAATATATATCACAAAAAAAAGAATCTATGTTATTAAAACATCTTAAATGCCATATTCTGAAGTGTAGATCTCTGAAGTGTTTGAAGATAACCTGTATATCTAAGACATATTTCTGTTTGACCTTGAAAACATACCTAACATGACTACAAGTTCGATTGTAATAGGTGACTAACTACTAACTTGCTTTTCTTTATATCCTAATTAGTTAATAACTTTCAAGGACTAGCAATTTGCATTACCTTGTTAAATGAGCTGTACAGGTACAATACCTTGGACAAGAATAGAAATATATGTACAGTATTCTCTAACAAAATCAAGTTCAAACTTGTATTAATATACATAATTTGGAAACAATATACAAAATCCAATCCAATGTAAAATATTTAAAACTAGTAGTTGCTTTTCAAAAATAGATTCAATAATTACCTTTTTAATCCTGTCATATCCATATTCTCCCTTTTTTCTTTTCAAAGTAGATTCAATAATTTACCCTTTATTCTATCATTTCTCTATTTTTTCAGAGTAGATTTAATAATCTTATATCTATATCCTCTTTTTATCTTTTCAGAGTGGATTCAATAATCTACCCTTTTATTCTATCATTTCTATATAATACAATTCTCTATCAGGGAGCACATCTGCCACCCCAGGCACTTAGCAGAGATCATGGCCTATGGTGAGCCTGTGGTACTCATTTGGTGAGAGATGGAGTGGAACTGTGGGAGTGCTTGGATTCTGAGCTCACTACATAACCAGTGGGCATGCCCCTTGCAAAGAGGCCCCTTACCTATCCCGTTCAGATGACAGAGGAACTCGGGGGAGGGGGTCCTAGAGTTAGACCCATCCAACTACATGAAAAACCAGATTTTCATGCCTCCTTTCAGTGCGAGGAAGCGTATGGTGTGCTAGAGATGCCGCTCACAGGGTCCCTGGCTGCTCCAGGCAGCACTCGGGATCGCATGGCGAGAACTTGTGAAACTTGACGGCCAGTTATATCCTCCTCACTCAGCCTATGCTCACCAGGCTGGGGTCATCCTACTACACATTCTAGGACATGGTTGCAGGAACATGTGGGGTCTTTGGGAGGTGGCAGGGTGGGGTCAGGGCTCCCCAACTTCTTTCTTCACCTCACATTGGGGCTGGTTACTGCTTGGCAGATGACTTGATCGAATCTCTCTATAATGACCACCACTGACACACACACACACAGCCTACCTAAGGTTGCTGGTGCATGACTTCCCCTTCCTCAAGCATCTGGCCCTGTCGGGCCTAGTAGAGGACAACAGGCTACTCAAAGTGGCAGGGACAGGCCAGGGAGAGGGAGGCCAGGAAGAGGAGGGTAGGTACAGCACTCCCAGCTTGGGTCTCAGGCAAATGACCTATTCACCCTGCCCAGAGAAGGCTGCACCTGCCCAGCAGAGATGCCTCAAGGATTCTTTCCTTCCCACACTTCCCTTCAAGGGTGTCAAGACAGACAGAAGGTGACAGCATTTTAAACTGTCCCTGCCGTCCAGAGCCTTTTCCTGCCACGGGAGTAAGACCCGTCTTTTGGTGCGTGAGTAGGGGTGCTGGCTGGGGCATGCTCTCCACAGGCAATAAAGTCACCCTTCAAAGCCAGTGACAGGGGAAGAGACATGTGCCTAGGGTCACGAGAGCTGCCCGGCTAGCCACCCCGCAGGTTTCTTGTAGCCATGAGAAGTGTGCTCTTGTGACCCTGTACATGAACTGGGTAGCTGTGTCAGAGGCCCAGCTTTTTCTGCTCTCTTGAGAGACCACACTGTCTGCCCTCAACTGCCTCAAAGAGAGCAGGAGGCACAGGTGGCCGAGGAGGTGACTCAGCTCGGCCTTCCCTCATGACACGAAATTTAGTTCCCAACTTTTTAAGGACCATTGGAGTTGGGGCAGGACATGCCTAGGTGGTCTTGGGTATTTGTCTAACTCTTCTAGAATGTCTGTATCCCCACCTGTGAAGAGGGAGGCACCTGTGGGTGGCACTGTTAATTACATATACCTGTCTTCTGGTTGTGTGTGTGTGTGTGTGTGTGTGTGTGTGTGTGTGTGTGTGTGTGTGTGTGTGTTTCTCCCCAGTATTGCTGGTTTGAACCCAGGCCTTGGGCATGCCAGACCAGAATGCTTGTGTTCAGCGGCATCCCTGGCCCTCAGAGAGCCACCTTTTTATGGAGGAAAGTCTTAAAGGCTGTGAGCCGGGTCCGGGGAGGCACTCTGGGACCATCTAAGTCTGTAGCCCACTGGCCAGGTTCTGTTTAAGTTGGTGAAAGGCTGAAGCACAGCTAAAATTAGGCCAAGATGGCTTCGGCCTCTGAGCTGAGGCTGCTACCACATGAGCAAACTGGTGGCCATGGCACTGCCAGGGAAGACCTGTGGTGCCATCTGGCCCCATCGGAGCAAGATCCACGAGCACCTGCCGGCTAGCTACCTTCAAATCCTGAGGTGAAGTCCTGGTAGCTCATTCCTTCTTTCTTGTAGCCTATCTTGGCGGTCAGCTGCGCAAACTGGCTGTCATTCATAGGCAACCCGATTTCCTCCAGGACCTGGCGGCGAGGAGAGCCAGAGGGAGAGAAGCATTAGGGTGTCTATCCCACACTGCACTGTTCCTCCACAGGCTCCAGTAGCCATTATTACTTACCTGCCCCCTCCCACCCCGCCCCTGGCTGCCGAGGGTGGGGCCGGGCTTCTGTGTCCCTGGACTGAGGCACAGGCCTGTTTGTGGGGCTTGTGAGTAAACAAAGGGAGCAGGGAGCATGACACTCAGACACAGACAGCTCAGCTGCTCTTTGCCAAGGCCCTGCCAGCCAAGGTGCCCAGCTGCCTCTTGTCTCCCGGGTGGCTTCTGACTCTAGTAAGCTGTCTTCTTATTCTCATGTTTGTTTTCCAGGACTCAAAGGCACACACACTAAAGGCAGTTTCAGGAGGGAAAAGAAGGTTGTCCACCAAGTTTCATCAAGACCCACAGAGGAAGGCTGTGTGGCTCTCGGATGGTGGGGGGCACCCGCAGGCACCATTTCGCCCTTCCCCGTGTGAGTCTACTTGCTAAAGGTGGTTTCTGGACCCTTCGCTCTGACACAGACACACCCTCCTCTTCCGTTTGTGCATATAGCGTGGAGTGGGTGGGGAACAGAGGAGGGAATACATGACCCTGTATAATAAACACTGAGACAGACTGGTCCCAAAGCCGCCTTCCTAGGAGACACTGACTGGCTGAGCTGCTGTGGGTAAGACGATGCCCTTGGGTCAGTGGGTAGACAGGGGCGATCCAGAAGCTGTCTGTCTGGAGGGTGCCTCCCTCAGTTCAGGGGACAGAAGACGCAGTCCTTGCTGTTCAGCCAGCGTTTATGGTCTGAGAGTGGAGACCTACTTAACAATGACCTCAGAGTCCAGGTTCGGAACGGGGCTGTGCGCTAGGTTGAACTCACTGGGGACAGGGACAGACAGACAACCTGTTGAAGGTTTGTTGGAGGCCGAGTGTGCAAGACTGTAGGGAAAGGTGGTGTGTCTGTAGCCCAGTGCCTGTGTGACTAGACCGGGGAGACCACCCCTGGCGGCATGTGAGTATAAGCTTTATTGAACTTCACTCCCAGAAGCCTGGCAGTGGTGGCGCACACCTTTAATCCCAGCACTTCGGGAGGCAGAGGCAGGCAGATCTCTGTGAGTTTGAGGCCAGCCTGGTCTACAGAGTGAGATCCAGGACAGGCACCAAAACTACACAGAGAAACCCTGTCTCAAAAAACCAAAAAACAACCAAAAACAAAAAAAAACAAAAACAAAAAACCAACCAAACCAATTAATTAATTAACTAATTAATTAAGAAATTTATTCCCAGGAGGTCCAGGGGCACCAGCAGGACACAATGCCATCTGTGCTGCCCTCTCCATGGTGCCCTACACCAGTCGGTACAGGGAAAGAGTTCGTAGGCCAGGTGCCACGGCACAGACATCAGCATGGCCATCTGTGGTCCTGCTCTCAGGAGTAGCTGCCATGGGACGTCACGAGGAGGCAGGTCCTCTGGTGGACACTAGTTCCCTGGCTCTGTGGACTATCATCCGGATGTTCCTATGTGGTCCACTGAGCCTGCTTCCGTTGCTCCCTGGGCTTGGACTGAGTCTTGGCATTGAAAAGAAGTGTCTCAGGAGCCTGGCACTAGTGTCCTCCTTTTCTCAGGATCACACAGCATGGGGAAGACATGGACGTAAGCTGACACCATCAGATGGTTCTGGTGTTGCCCAAAGCCCGGAGCAGAGGGCCAGTGGGAGAAAGTCTGGCATAAGACAGGGCTGGACTCCATCCACCACGCTCCCTGTGTGACACTGTTCTCTAACTGCAGGCCATGCACTGTGCTGAGCCCTCTATGACACCCTCTATTTCACCTTATTTGGAGCTCAGAGAAAGGGCCTCTCAGAACGCTGGCACAAAGATCTGGACACAGAGGCTGCTGACTTGCCCTGGCCACCTGACCTGGGAGTGTCAGGGCTGGGCCTCAAACCTGATTCTGATCACAAACCACCGTATACTCTTGGAATAAGGAACCCAGGCTGGAGGAAGAATGATGAGTTCCAAGTAGACTGTACACACCCAGCGGAAGAGGGAGCTGTCTGTTGCGGGACTCCGGGGGTCCTCACACAAATCCTAACCGGCCACACGGGAAGACTAACTGGAGTCTTGGCAAACATCTGTGACCCCACCAAATGGGAGGGTGCAGGAGGCCACTGAAGGGATCTGAACAGGTCCTTTCTCATGTGCCCCCATGAGAGGGGGCTTCAGAAAGCAGTTTCTCCTCCCTCCCCGACTGGATACAGTGGAGAGCTTTCAGGTACTTCCTCCCCATTCGGCTGCAGACTCTGAACCTCTTACACAGTCTAGATTTAGCTCCGAGCACACGATGGGCCACAGTTTATCTGGGTGTCACTCATCCTTTCTGGTTTTCAGGAAGAGGATGCAGGGAGCTGTAGGTGAACAGTGGGAAGATGGCTGATATACATCCTTCCTGGTTTGTGGGGCCTGGTCTTGGTCATGGATGCCTGTGTGAGTGTATGTGTACATGCATGCATGCACGTGCATGTGTGCGTGCATGCGTGCGTGCGTGCGTGCGTGTGCGTGTGCGTGTGCGTGTGTGTGTGTGTGTGTGTGTGTGTGTGTATGTGTGTGTGTGTGTGTACACAGTGAACAGGCCATAGTGTGACTGCGGGACCAGGGGTTGTGGCATTACTGAGGAGAAGTGCTGAATTCCAAGGTCATTCTTTGACTGGGAATCCCACACCATCTGTGCGCTATCCGCTGCCTGTGTTTCCCAGGCCCAGATCTGGAGAGGAGCCTGTCCCAGCATGAGGTACAGTGACTATTTAGATAGAAAGCTGCAGCCCACACAGAAGCACCCAGAGGCAATGGGTCTCGGGAATGAATAGAAGGGTTACTCACTTTGAAAAACTAACTTCCTATTTTGAAAACAATCACACATGAATTATTCATCGCAAAGTCCTCCCGCTTAGTCCTTTCACAAAAACATATGCAATGGAGAGGAAGAAAATGTCTGCAGGCAAATGTTTCCCAGCCTGGAGGGTTGTGAAGAACCAGGGAGGCGTGGGAGCCTTCCACAGCCTGTCCACTGGGCTGGGTGTGCAGTTCCCCGGGGGCACAGAGCACCACGGAGCAAGCCTGGCCTCACTGGCAAGCTTTGTGGAGAAGCACTGAACTCCCCCAAGGCACCCCACACCCCTCTCGTCTGCAATGAACACAATCCAGAAGACTTCTCCTCAACACCTGCCAGCAACTCACAGGCAACAGGGCTTAGCCACAGCCTGGTGAACAGACGGAACACCCTTTGTCCAGCCAAACCCTGGCTTCTCTGGGAGACACTCTCCTGAGAGTCCACTGAAGAGCGACAAACCAGTATCAAATCTCTTCCTTCCTTCTTTCGTGTGTGTGTGTGTGTGTGTGTGTGTGTGTGTGTGTGTGTGTGTGTATACGTACATGTTTTTGGTTTTGCTAGCCAAGTAGGCTAGACTGGCTAGCCAGTGAGTCCCAGGGATCTATGTATACCTCCTTCCCCAACACTGGGATTCTGAGAGTGTGCCACCATATTTTTTTCTCTTTTCACATGGGTTCTAGGAATCAAATTCCAGCCCTCACGCTTGCAAGGCATGTGGTCTACCAACTGAGCTATCCGGCCAGCCCCTGTCTGACATTTCCAACGTTTCCAATGGTCCCGCCTGGGACAGCCTGCATCGCAGAGAGAGCCTTCCTTGGGGCCCCAATAACTTATTGAATTGTGGGGGTTTTGGTGCTCTGAGTGACAGGTGCCCAGTGACAGCAGCTGAGGGGACCCAGGCCTTTCTGCTTGGGGCAGAATGGACACGTCGGCCTGTGCGGCATGCTTGCTTCACCTCTGTGTCATGATCTTGGCATTTTCTCTTGAGGTTACAACACTACACAGCACAGTCCATGGAGAGCAGTGGTTCTCAGCCTGTGGGTCATGATCCCTTTAGGGTCAAATGACCCTTCCACAGGGGTCACCATCAGGAAACAAAGATATTTACATTATGATTCGTAACAGTAGTAAAATTACGATTATGAAGTAGCAGTGAAAATAATTTTGTGGTGGTGGTGGTGGGTCCCCACAACATGAGGGACTGTATGAAAGGGTCGCAGCGTGAGGAAGGCTGAGAAGCACCATTCTAGAGAACATCACTCCACACACAAGGCAGGAACCTGGGAGCGCTTGGGGCCCCTGCTGTCCCTTCTGCCACGCTGTCATTTGCTGTCATTTACATCTATAGTAAATTCTCCAAGGCAAGGCTGTCGTTTTCAGCCTCCAACACTCCTGTGCATTCTGTACATTAAGAGTAGCCTTTCACATGTAGCCAACTGCTCTCCATTTCCACGTCCATGTGCCATGTGCATGTGTGGGGGCACATGTGTGTGAGATGGATACTGGGAATTATCCTTAATTCCTTTCCTTCCTTCCTTCCTTCCTTCCTTCCTTCCTTCCTTCCTTCCTTCCTTCCTTCCTTTCTTCCTTTTTCTTTTAAGATTTATTTATTATATATACAGTGTTCTGTCTGCATGTATGCCTGCATACCAGAAAAGGGCACCAGATCTCATTACAGATGGTTGTGAGCCACCATGTGGTTGCTGGGAATTGAACTCAGGTCCTCTGGACAGTCAATGCTCTTAACCTTTGAGCCATCTTTCCAGGTCCCAACTCCTTTTCTCTTGAGGCAGAGTCTCAGTCTCTCTCTCTCTCTCTCTCTCTCTCTCTCTCTCTCTCTCCCTCTCCCTCTCCCTCTCCCTCTCCCTCTCCCTCTCCCTCTCCCTCTCCCTCTCCCTCTCCCTCTCCCTCTCCCTCCCTCCCTCCCTCCCTCCCTCCCTCCCTCCCTCCCTGTTTTTTTTTTTTTTTTGAGACAGGGTCTCTATACAGCACTGGCTATCCTGGAACTCAAGTATGTGAGGCTGGACTTGAACTCACAGAGATCTGCCTGCCTCTGCCAAGGCAGACATTACAGGCGGCCATGCTCACACAGTATTTATGTGGGATTTGGGGAATGTGCACTCCAGTGCTCATGCCTAAATGGCAAGTGCTTTAACCACTGGGCATCTCCTGCTGACCCTTCTCATGCTCTACTCCTCGTGGGGAGCATCCGCATCTTCACAGCATCCCGTTCCTTGAGTTTGGGAACTTCCTGCAGCATGACTGGTGCCGAGATGGACCTGCAGTGAGTTACCTGAGGCTTGCCTCCCTTCTGTTTTACTTGTTTAAGCTGAAGACATCCATTTGTCTCCATTCTTAAATGGAGGCTGGACACGAAGCTCCAAGCTGGCGGGGCTCTGACTTTGTGCCCAGTCTCCCCTCTAGTGTGTCCCACTGTCCTCCAGCTCCGTCATTCCTGCTGACAGCCGCATGGCCACGTGGAGCATGGCTAGCACTGCTCTCTGATCTGGGGTTTCTGATTTTGTGCTTATCCTACTTTGGATCTTCTGAGTTTCTTAAGCCCACAAATTATTGGAATGTTTAACACACACACACACAGAGAGAGAGAGAGAGAGAGAGAGAGAGAGAGAGAGAGAGAGAGAGAGAGAGAGAGAGAGAATTATTTAATTGAAATTAATCCTGGTCAGGAATTCTCAAAAATTAGCCATGGTCCTCAAAAAACAATGGAAATGATAATATAATAATGATAATGATAATAATAATAATAATAATGCAAGGCAAGTCTGGAAAATTATCACAGCTCAGAGGAGCCTTGGGTGGTAGGTGACTAGGTTTAACATGGTGCCCTGAATGCAGTCTGATGAAGGAACTCTAAAACATCAGAAACTCAGGATGAGCAATCAGCATACTCTTACTAAGTGATCTACAAAGGGAAAGCTTTAGGCAGGATGGAAAAATGAGCCCAATTTCAAGAAAGAGGAGGAGAAGGAGGAGGGAGAGGAGGAAGACATAGTGACAGACTGACAGACAGACAGACAGACTGGATAGGTTGCTTGGTCAGGTTAATTACAGCACAAAAGATGTCTTGTGGGAGTCTAGATTATATGTAAAATTGAAGCGTGTGGCAAATGGTGCCACAAAAGAGATGATCAAGTGTTTTGACACAAACCCCACAGCTCTTCCCTTAAAGGAATAAGAGACAGTTCATTCTGGAGCCATTCTGAGTGACCATGACCTGGGAACGCCAATTCAGGTCACCCCCAATTCCACATTCCTACAGGGAGGCAGTTCCATCAAGTGTTTGACAATTTTACTGAACAAAGAAAGTCATAAATCAGGGCAACTTTAAAATACTTTGGTGGGTACACCAGAGAGCTGGGTGCAGTGAGGTGGGGGTGGGGAGCCATTCTATTTGCTCAAGATGCTGCTACTCATGACTCTTAGCTTTGGGGTTGGTAGAAGCTAGTCCCCTGCTTAGTGAATTGACTCCACGAGGTTTAATCTGTCACAAGATGTCAGTTCCACACAGAGGTGGGCTGTGCCAGGGGGCTAGAATGAGCCCAAGATCAGGTTATTAGCCTCCTCCGGACCTGCAACATTCCAGTCTCTCCTTGGTGCTGGGGTTCTAATCAGTTAGCCAGTCTCTGCAGACACGGCTTCCTTCAGGAGCTTTGTTCACAGGACTGAAGCGCCCTGCACCGCTGTGGAGGTGCAAGCAGTGGGCTGCCTTCTCCAGTGCAGCCTTTACAAGAGGAAAGAAACTTCATCCGCTCGGAAAGGGTTACAGGGGAACATGGGACAATAGAAGTAGTCGAATAACCTAATGGCAAGAAGAGGCAGAAAAGAAACCAGGAGATGTCCAGGGTAGTGAAAAAACTAAGATGCTCAACTACATTTTTTTTTGTTTGGTTTTTTGAGACAGGGTTTCTTTGTGTAGCTTTGGCCTTTCCTGGAACTCACTCTGTAGCCCAGGCTGGCCTCGAACTCATAGAGATCCACCTGCCTCTGCCTCCCGAGTGCTGGGATTAAAGGCATGCGCCACCACTGCCCGGTGCTCAACTACATTTTATGAAAAGTGAATTAAACGTGCCCACAAGGGGCTTGCTTGTAAGTGCCCGGTGAGTTTGAAAGCCGAAGGTGAGAAAATCCAGTACCAGATTACTAGTCAGCAAAAGAAACCAGAAGGAAAATGGCCCTGAGGCTGTGCAGCATCACTCTGTATCCAGAGTCACACAGACACGCAGGGACCTCAGTGTTTTGAAATCTATCTCAGTAACAGCCTCAGGGTGAATCACACAACATCAACAGAGCATAAAAGAACCTTGCAACAAACAAACCCACAGATACCCAACAGACGGCACACTTCTCTCAGCGTCTGTGGCATGGGCAGTCAGGACCTTGGTAAAGGCATAGAACTTCTGGAAACTCATGGAGCCCAGCTGACATCCTCAGAAAACTGAGCTTCCTGCCGAGTAGTCCTAAATAAGGGTCAGTGGTCAGTGTGCCTGCTGCTGTACCAGTTGGGGTGTGGCTACCTGCCCTGAGAATCCAGCTGTTCCCTGGCCAAGGCTGGAGCTGGAACACAGAGAAATAAGTACAGACTTCTGAGCGTCTTGTGTGGCTTCTGTTGACAAAATGAGGTGTCAAGGACCCCAAACAAAGCTGGTGACCCCATTACGGCAGCCTGGACATCAGGCAGCTTTTGGGAACAGGGAGTCCAATCCCTGAGCTAAGCCTATGCACCCTCCTTCACCCACCCTCCACCATGGAGGCTCAGCTGTTCCCCGGGGCATTTCCTGAGCCCCAGTGAGGAGAATCTTTACTAAGTGCTGAATCCGGCTAGGCACCCAGAGTACATTGAGAGTCCCTTCTGTGCTGACAGTGATAGACTACAGCTGGGCAGGATAGCTTCACACAAGCTAGAGTCATCTGAAAGGGGGGACCTCACATGAAAAAAGTGCTTCCATAAGATCCAACTGTATGGCATTTTCTTAATTAGTGATTGGTGGGGGAGGGCCCAGCCCATGGTGGGCGGGGCCATCCCTGGTCTGCTGGTCCTTGTTCTATAAGAAAGCAGCCTGAGCAAGCCATGGGAAGCAAGTCAATAAGCAGCACCCCTCCATGGCCTCTGCATCAGCTCCTGTCTCCAGGTTCCTGCCCTGATTGAGTTCCTGCCCTGACTTCCTCTGATGATGAACAGTGATGCTGAAGTGTAAGCCAAATAAACCCTTTCCTCCCCAAGTTGCTTTGGTCATGGTGTTTCATCACAGCAACAGAAACCCTAACTAAGACAACAGAATCATGTTCAAAGCCTTTAACTGAAACTGCTCTAAATGGGAACATAGGGTGAAGACAGTAGAAAAAAAAACCTCATAATCTGGGCCTCTGCTTACGATGTCTGGCCTGGAGGCAGACATCAGGTAAACAGCGGGCACTCAAGTGAGTATCATCTTCTTGGAAACTGATTCCACTGCTTTCTGGCCTGTCCACATGGCCACTGCAGCATAGTAACTGAGATGCCTTCCAGAGGAACAGCCACAGTGTTGCTGGCTGGAGACTCACTGCAGGAATCTTAAGCAATAGTGTAAATTAACTCCGAAAGCCCATGCAGGACCCTTCAAGCTGAGGCTTTTCTGGCACAAACCTGCTGGTTCCATAAGCACCCTGCCTCTCCCAGATTTCAATGCCAGTGTTTTTCCCCTTAGAGGAACAAATCCCAGATCTGTTACCTGACATCATGAGGATCCTTCGCTGACGTGAAGGGGCCCAGACAGCTCGGCACTCCCACCTCCAAGGTCCCCCCAGTGCACAGAGCCAGGTATCCATGGCTAGCCCAACAGTACAGCAAGAAAGGGTTAAACACCCAAACCAAGCCCTATCCATACTGGACCTATTCTTGGAAGGAATTTGCCGAAGCTGATGATTTGGGGCCCTGGGAATCCTCTCAAGTCACTGAGTGGCACCGGAGATGGAGTGGCCTTGAGTCTGTGCACTGCGGCCAGCTCCGGGCTGCAGGCTGGCGCTCTCGTGACTGCCCAGCCTGTGCCCCCTGCCTCACGATATATTAGATAAACTGGTCTCTTGGTGGCACTGCCTGTCAATTCTTTTACTGCCTGCCAGCCCCCTTCCCCACTGCAGAATAAATGGGCAGTAACAATGAATGAAACATGTATACCAGCGGGCTAGGACTCATGGACCCAGTCAGGAAGGAAGCCCCACGGGGCATGGGTTCCTACCTTCCGGAAGCCCTCCAGGCCGATCTTTGTATCGGGCTCCTTGCTGATGCTAAGAAACTGCTTTTTGAACACCGGGTCCTGCTGCTGGATACAGAGCTTGAGTCTGTCGATGACTTCTTCCTTGGTCATCATCTTGGCCTCTATGATTTTGTCCCTCGTGGGTTGGGTTCTGAAATCACAAGCAGGCACTCAGCTCTCCATCAGATGACATGCCACACCTGCTCCCCATGTATCCCACGACAGCACCGGGGGTTTATAACCCCCACCAGAGGGTGGGACTTCCTTTCTGTGCTGGTCGGCTGCAGAGCCAGGCCTGCAGTTCAGCGGCCCAGGATCCACGCAGAGGGTCCTGCTGCCGGGGCATGGCGACCAGCCAGCGAGAAAGGGCGATACTGTCTTCACACTAAGACTCTCAACCTGGAGCTGGATGGAAATAGCATGAGGCTGGGCGCATGTGATGGGTAGTGTTGTCAGCTAGACAGGATCTGGAATCGCCTAGAGACAAGCCACCAGGGACACCTGGGAGGGACTGTTTGGGGCATGCCAGGGAGGATTATGCTGACTAGGCTAAATGAGATGGGGAGACCCACAGTAAAAGTGGGCAGCACCATGCTCTGGGCTGGGGGCCCGAACTGCATACAAAGGAGAAAGCAAGCCAACGCCGGCATCCATCTTTCTCTGCTTCCAGACTGTGGATACAAGTGTGACCACCTGCCTCACATTCCTGTGGCCATGACTCCACCGCCACAATGGGCTGCACGTAAGACTGAAAACAGAATGCTTTCACGAATGAACCAGGGAAGCAAAGTCAGGGCCTACAGGGAAGCTTCGAGTTAGACAAAGCTTTGTAGTAACCAGGCGAAGGAAGTCACGGGCCATCTGTGGTAGATCAGGGAAGTCATGGCTATCCTGAGTGGCTCTGTAGAATCAACTTAATTCACAAAATGTGTTACGAGAGGATGTGCGGTTGGAAGATCATTCTTTCCCCACCCTCCACAGTCTCCTGGGCCCTCCAGAAAGAACGGGACAGCTATGAGACAGCTATGTAGAGCAGAGTCCCAGTCTTCCCTCTAGGAAAGCCTGCTTTATGAGCAGCTTAACAGCCATTATCCCTTGTCCTGGCTTTGGGGAGACATGTCGCCAGACATTTAAGCTTTCTCTTAAATGACAATCTCCATCATCCTATGCTGAAGAACTTTGAAAAAGAGAAATGACAAGATGGTACCTCCCGGGTGTCGCCATGCCTGCGGGCTCCTGACATGCTATGAACAAGCAGTTAAACGGCACCTTCTCCTTAGACTGAACCGATACTTTTCAAAAGGAAGCGAAAGCCAGAATATCCATCAGTCTGGTCTTTTTTGCAGCTCACCAAGTGTGTTTTGGTTGACAGTTCAGACCGTTCACTGCGGCTATCGTTTTAACAGCTCCATCCTCTCGTATTAGAAGACGTTCGCTGTGTTTGTGGGTGTGCTTTACAGTGAACGGTAAGCTGTGGCGAAGACTAACTCCTGTGAGAGCAGAGGTGTGGATGCACGCAGACGCAGAGCAGTCAAGCTGTCTGAGAGGCGACAGTCCGAGGTTGTCGACACTAGAGCAACCTCGGCAAGGTGTCCCCCCCCCCCCCCCCCCCCCCGGCTCTGGGACTATCTGCTTTCATTGCTAAATTCTGCAAGTGGGTGCTATTCCTGGCAGGGGCCCCACCTGCTCTAACCACGCACAGCCAGTGCGCTGACCTTTCTTAATTGATCACAACTCTGATGATGCAGAGCAGCAAGTGTCTCCTCCAGCAAGGCCCCTGGTGCTCAAGTGCCTTGCCTTCACCCTTATTTTACCTCTCGGGAAGCTCTGGTGGGATGTGCTCCTCTTTTTGCAACTGTTCGTTGGGCTGATCCTTCGGAACAGAAGGTGGAGAGGTGGTTGGTGGGACATTGACCCCGATGGTCAACAGAAGTTTCTTGTACAGGATCCTTCCTGAGGCTGCGTCTTGAAACTTACTGCAGAGTCTGAAGTTGAAAAATTATCAGAGCATTCCCATTTAAAAAAAAAAAGGCTAAAATTCAGAATTTTTAAAAGCCTATGTGTTGGTGGGTATGTCTCTGTGTATATAGCTGTATATTTTGCACAGATGTTATGTGTCAGTACATTCAAGTGCAGGTGCCCAGGGAGGCCAGAGGCATTGGAGCCCCTGGAGCTGGAGTTACATGTAGCTGTGAGCAGCCGGATGTGGGTGCTGGGAACTGAACTTGGGTCCCCTGTAAGAGCAGTATGTACTCTTATCCTCTGAGCTAGCTCTCCAGCCCAAGGCTAAAAATTGGGAAGCCCAACCTCAAGTATCCAGGAGGATGTGTGACCTTCACAGGTACTGTGCTCGCACACGTATGTATATACACAGAGACACACACATGTACACTTACACCTTTTTTTAAAAATAAAAAGCAATAGGAACAGCCAGTGATCCCAGAGACCCATATGAAACCTGTGTCCCCAACTCACTGGGGCCTCACAGCTTCTCCATCCAGCCTCTTTAATGATGGGGGTGAAACTGAATCACACATGGTAAACTCTCAGTGTGCTGCTCAGTGAGGATTCAACAGATAGTGTCTGTTACCGATATTATCCACAGGTGTCATGGAGCAGGCTGGGGAGAAGCAGGGAGTGAAGGACCTGTGAACTTACTTTATAAAGTGCTCATTCGATAGATACGGGCAGAACACGCGTATGACTTTCTTGAAGTTATTTCTTGCTATGGTCCCTGTGTCCCCAAGGTCATATGACAGCAGCATGCCGTAAAAGGTCTGGAGGTTCCTGGTGATGGCATCACGCAGCATTTCTTCTACCTAACCCAGGAGAAGAAATACATTTACCGCATTGGAAGCAGGTATGCAGGCACCCTCAGAGCACATGGGGAAGGAGGCCATAAACAGAAGGCTAATGGTACTTACTGAATCCCAAGCCACAGGCACAGGTGCCTTGGTGTCTGTAGAGGGGGACATTTTTCTCACCTAAGTGAACAAGAGAAACTTTATCATTAACAGTTCTTCCCGAGGGGCAACAGGAAGCTACAGGCTTGGATTTGAAAGCTGGCTCTGCCTGACTGGTCCAGGTTGGAGCAGAATTACTGAAAGGGAAAACAAACTGGATACCAAGATGATAACAAAGGAGAACATGAAGCATCCTTTAAAATTAGGTGGCAAACCTCACTGTGTTAAATGCTAGTAATGGCGTTATTAAAGATGAGAGACTGAAACACATTAATGTGAACTTATTTATAGACAAAGTCGGGTGCAATATATAAAAACATATATCCAAACCCATCAAAATGCATATGGTAGATGTGTATGATTTAAAAAGCGTAATTTATACTCCAATATGACTGCTTTTGATAAAGTGTGTGTGTGTCTGCATACAAATCATAGGGTTGGAAGTGTATATGCTTACACATATGAGAGGTCTGAGTGTATTGTACATACGTATGACAGGCTTGTGTGCGCGCACACATATACGGAAGGTTTAAGTGTGTGCACATGTATATGATATGTTTGAGTGTGTGCACACATACACATAACAGGTTTGAGTGTGTGTGTGTGCACGAGCCAAGCTCAGGTTACATCTAGCAGAGGCCATGTCCTTTGCTGCACGGAGAGGCTGCTTATAGTCTCCGTTTGGTTTGGCTTGAAAATGTGCACAGCCACTGTACTGCCCAAGGGTAAGAAGCCCTGAGCGCTGTCGACCTGTGCTAAGCCAGGGTCTGTCCTATCCTACACAGGAAAGGCACTGAAAACGCTACCACTCTCTCTGCAAGCAAGGTTAAGATGGACCAGTGGCTCAGTGCTTGCGCAAGAGACAGGCAGGCAATCATCAAAATGACTGAGACGGGATGTTTAGATTGGGAACGTTTTTGTGTGTATACTTTATCTTGCTGGGTTTCCACAGCAACACCACGGGCTGCTGCTGTCACCAATCTTGTTGCAAAAGACATGTGTCTTCAAGAGATACACTCTCTGGCCCTGGACTCAGCTCATGGAGATGGTGGCCACACACTGAACACCGGCTCAAGCTCCCACCCCAGATGACCTCCACGCCCTGAGAACTCATTTGATCTTGCTCTCCAGCACCGGTGGCAAACTGAGTCAAGGCATACCTTGAGGTACTGCGTGGGCACACAGGTCCGATCCCTCCTGACTCATATGGCCAGGTATGGGCATAAGCCAATGTCTTACTTGTGGGACCATAAACCCCTCCATCATTTCCCACCATCTTTATTCTTAAAAAGAAGTGGTGTGTGTGTGTGTGTGTGTGTGTGTGTGTGTGTGTGTGTGTGTGTGTGTGTAAAGGCATGGACATACATACCTATACATTTTGACTTAGTATTTCACACTTGGGTATGTGAGGGTCTACGTTCAGCATAGCATTTTGCCTCCATGGTGAAGGCAAATAGCCCACCATTCTGATAACGAGGCCATGCATGCAACCAATCGGACTTTTTAAATGTTCTTAAAGACTGCCAAAGCTAATGGCTGCTGCAGAGCTACTTTTAATAAAACTGCTTATTTTTTCAGTCAAAAGCAGCAATGACTAAAAGCTACTAGGAGACACCAGGGGAGATGGGTGGTGACCCCTAAAACATGTCAGATCAGGGTATGGGACCTCTTCTCAAACATGTTATAGTTGTTTTTTTTTTTTTTTTTGGTTTTTTTTTGTTTTGTTTTTTTGTTTTGTTTTGTTTTTTGTTTTTTGTTTTTTGTTTTTTTGAGACAGGGTATCATTTCATTATGTAGCCCTGGCTAGCCTGGTACTCCCTTTAGCCCAGGGCAGCCCCGAACTCACAGCATTTCTCCTGCCTCAGACTGTCAAGTGCTGGGACCACATGTGACTCCCAAATACTCCTTTGCAAGACCTGGCACCTGTCACTTGAGGGCAGGTTTTTCAGAAACGCCAGATGACATCCTCAACATGCTTTAGAAAACAAAAACTTCAACCAAGCAACCTCTTAACTGTAACTTGAAATGAAAATATGTGAAAATGTGAAGTCATTAATTCACTTAAACTGGATTTTGCTAAGAACACTCACTTCCTGGCTTCGGGAGTCATCCAACTGAGAGATGGTCACAGACATACCTTAGGACTGTCATCCAACGCATCCAGTAGGCAGCTGACCTTCAGGGACCCGGTGCACTCGGGGTCAAACGTCTGCTTGAGTTCATTGAACTCTGAGTCACTTAACTTTGCGACCACGCAGTTCAGAATGTGTCGCAGTTCTTCCCAACTTATGTGTCCGTTGGGCGTCTGAGTAGGAAAGTGTAGATAAGATTAGGAATTACAAACAACACTTTCAGAGGCAGGAAATACCATGGACATACTCAGTAATAGTAAAGCATTGGCTTTGGCCAAGCTGAGTCACGACCTAAAACAGCAGTCAACGGCCGCTACACACACCACGTGTGACCAGAGCAGAGGTGTGAGCCTCTGAGATGTTCTCAGGCCCTTTCTAGAATAGTTCTACCAGGCAACAAGCAGGAGATGGCCTGGAGGAATGAAGTCCTTTGGGGAAGCACAGACCAACCCCCTCCCTAGCGTCCCCACAGCATGAAGAGCCCTCATCCTCCCAGCCCCGCCCATTGGCTCAGAATTCCCCAGCAGAATTCCGCTGGGCTTGTCAATTTACTCAGAACATCAATCAGAGGTGTTTCCAGTATCTCCAACCTTATGGGTTACACAGAGGGACAGTTGATGAGGGAGAGATCTCTGCCATGTTGCTTATAGAAAATACTAGAAGCAAAGCCTCCTGAGGCAAGCATGTCCCCGTGGAACTGAACTGTGGGTAAGTTAACTAAATATGAAAATTAAGAGCCTCTGTTTTCTGGGAAGGTGGGAATACAGAGCCTCCACCTTGGAGAGGGACATTCTGAGTGTCAATCAGCAGCTGCCACTGACTGGCACAGTGTGGGATAAACATGGGCCTAGAAGCTGAGAAGAGAGCAGAGATCTTACGTGTTGAATTCATTTTTATATGGTGTATGTGTGAGTACCTGCATATGAGTGTGTGTGTGCACCTGTGTGTGCCTGGTGCCCTTGGAGGCCAGAAGAGGGTGTCAGATGTCCTGGAAGAGGAGTCACAGGAAGTCGGGTGCTGGGAACTGAACCCCAGTCCTCTGAAAGAGCAGCAAATGCTCCTAAACGCTGAGCCCTTGAAATTCTTATTTTTTGTTATTATTTTCTATGTGCATGTGTGGTGTATGCACACACACACACACACACACACACACACACACACACACACACACGAGTGCAGATGTCCCATGTTACATGTGAAGGCCAGAAAGGGTTAACAGGTGTTCTGATGTCATGCTACTTTATGGAGACAGGGTCTCTCTCTGAACCTGGAGCAAGGCTAGCTGCTGGAGAGCCCTAGCCACACATCTGCCCTCTTCTCAATGACACTGAGTGCGTGGTACATGGCCATGGCTGGCTCGTTTTTCCCCCAGTGCTGGGGATTTAAACTAAGGTCCTTATGCTTTTACAGCAAGTGTTCACACTCACATCTACCAACTCCGGAAGTTAGGTTCTCTGAGGTACATTGAACTAACTATGCTTGTTTATGGTTTGGTTTTGAATGACAGTGTTTAAACATCCAAATAGGAGTCACTGACAACTTCCTTACTTCTGATGCACGCCCAGCATTGCGTGGCCACCATCATGGACACTGGAACATTTGCATCCCCTCCAAACCCGCCTCCTGAACATCTGTGTTCCCTCTCCCTCACAGTATTCCCCTCCTTTTCATTCCTAATTGGTAGTATATGAACATGTCACATACTACGTATCTGTGTCTGGGTTATCTTCAGGTGGAACATGACAAATAGTGTCGCTTGAAACATTTATACATTGCCGGGCGTGGTGGCGCACGCCTTTAATCCCAGCACTTGGGAGGCAGAGGCAGGCGGATCTCTGTGAGTTCGAGGCCAGCCTGGACTACCAAGTGAGCTCCAGGAAAGGCGCAAAGCTACGCAGAGAAACCCTGTCTCGAAAAAAACCAAAAAAAAAAAAAAAAGAAACATTTATACATGCATCTTTGGGAAGATGTGTTCCCGTTTCTCTTGGCTGATACCTAGGTATGGAATCACTGGGTCACATGATCTATTATTTGATCTTTAAGAAACCCATTACACTATTCTTCACAACAGCTGCACTAGTTTTCACTCCCATCAGTAGCATATGAGAACTCAATGTCTTTACATGCTTGTCAACTTGGTCCTTTTGGTTACCCTGTCCTGATGGATAAGATGTAGCCCTCCCAACCATCTTTCCACTCATTGGCTACACTGAGTGTGAACTTTCCTAACTCCTGTGGTTCTTTCCAGAGAAGGGTTCAGGCTCTCACCGTGTTGATAATCAACAAGGCCTTCTTCAGGGCTGTGTAGCGCTCCTCCGAGTACTTGAATAACTTCTTGACGATATTTTCCTTGCGAGACTGGTTTCTAGAGTCAGTGCTAGGAAGAGGAGCAGGAGAAAACCGGGAAGGATATTGGACTTGTTCTTGGTGTAAAAAGCAAGCGCCCTACAACTCTCACAGTACTGGCTTTGCAGGGGCTCTTTCTTCGAAAAGGGTAGTATACAGGGGCAGGCCTATTTGCCACTAGGTGCGGGAAGACAGAGAACTGTCCTGGAGGAGACGTGCACAGCCATCCATTATTAGCTGTGCTATCCTGCTCCCAACTGCCCCCAATCCCGAGCAACCCTAGTCAGACATCTTTCAAACCTATGAATTTGATCTCACAAAAAGGCCAGGAAGGAAACCAGAGATGGCTGACCACCAGGACCCTAGGGCAGGCAGTAAGCTGCAACACATCAAATGTTCATACTCACATCTGAGGACATTCAGAGTCCCGGCCTCTGCCCTCCAGTGACTATGTCATGGCCACTTGCACGCTCAGGACTTTTTGTCCTTTCTCACCTCAACTTTTACCCTGAAGCTCCATCAACCACATGAGTGTTCTTGGAGGCCATGGCTATCCACTTTGAAAGCTAAAGCTTCCTTGTAAATTCTCATCAGAAAGTGAGGCCCCTGTATAGTGCTCTGAATAAAAATGATCTCCATAGGCTCATATATTCAAATGTTTGGTCCCTAGTTGGTTGAACTGTTTGGGAAGGAATAGGAGGTGTGGCCTAGTTGGAGGAGGTGCGTCCCTGTAGGTGAGCCTTGATGTTTCGAAAAGCCCATGCCATTCCCTGTTAGCTCTCTCTCTTCCTCCTACTTGTGGCTAAGGATGTGAGCTCTCAGCTACTGCTCCAGCACCATGCCTGCCTGCCTGCCTGCCTACTGCCATGCTCCCCACCACGATGGTCATGGACTCTAACCCTCTGCAACCATGAGGCCCAAATAAATGCTCTTTTTTATACATTACCTTGGTCATGGTGTTTTGTTACAGCAATTGAAAAATTAGATACCTTGTAATAAAATTCAGTTATGGGCCTTCCTTTCCTCGCTGCTCAATAGATATCTTCTATTCCCACAAGGTGGGGCATGATAGTGGATGGTTTGTGTATGGGACCCTTCTCACACGTGTTGGGGATTTGATACACTGTCTATACAGCTCTGCAACAACACACTGACTACTCCTTTGCAAAAATGTACTCTAGCTCTGTGCCTCATGGCTCACATGACTAACTGGAAGAGAGTGTTGTGAAAGTTAGACTGTACTGGTGCAAGCAGATACCGGGCAAGCAATCCCCACTGACCTATTGTTACAGATATCAGGCATGGTGGCAGGTTCTTCTCCATTGTGGGAAGACCTCTTGCACCTCTGGCCTCCCTACTGTAGACTTCACTAGACATCATCGCCTCCACCATGTCAATTAAAAATGTCCTGTGATATTTCCAAGAGCCTCCTAGGAGGTATACTGCCCCCCCCATTGGAGGACTGCTGTTTTAAAGCTAGTGAAAGCCAGCAGCTGGACATGGTGGCACACATCTGTCATCCTACACAGGAAGATGATAAGTTCAAGGTCAGCCTAGGTCACACAGTGAGACCTTGTCTCTAATTTTTTTAAAAAATGCCACAAATAAATAAAACTTTAATTTTATCCTGGATAGCCCTAGACAGGGTGCTACCAGACAAGAAGATGGTAAGAAAATGGAAGTAACTGCTTAAGACACATTCTCACAGCTGCCTCCTCACAGCAGATCAGGATTACTCTGAACACCTGGAAAGCTGAAAGCCAGGGAGGTCATTAAATATCCCTGAGTCCTCAGGGGGAACAGGCCCCAAGGAAGCAGAGTGAGAACTAACTCTGTGGTACATTTTGCTTTGCAATAGGGCTGATCACTCTCAATGCACCTGATGAAATTACATATTTGTTAAAAAACAAAACAAGAAAAACAAAAAAGCCACTTTGTCTATTTTCTTCATGGCTAATCAATAAAGTTCACACAGAAGTGACTCCTGGGAGATAAAGTCTAAATTTTCAAGCTTCATCTTAGTCTTTGATTTGTTTTATACTTCTGAGGTGCCTCTACAACTTCCAGTTAGAAGGTATAACAGGGCCAGGCAGTGGTGGTGCACGCCTTTAATCCCAGCATTGGAAAGGCAGAGGCAGGAGGATCTCTGTGAGTTCGAGGCCAGCCTGGTCTACAGAGCAAGATCCAGGACAGCCTCCAAAGCTACACAGAGAAACCCTGTCTCGAAAAACCAAAAAGAAGAAGAAGAAGAAGAAGAAGAGGAGGAGGAGGAGGAGGAGGAGGAGGAGGAGGAGGAGGAGGAGGAAGGAGAAGTTACAACAGACATTTAGCAGGAAACAAACACTGGTTCCTAAGGCAAGAAGAGCAGTAAGAAAGCAGGTTATCTCCCTCTCCATAAAACACACAGCAGGTGTGTGCTTGTACACCGTCTCCCGGGGACACACTTGGAGTGGAGGGACCCCTGTGAGCAGGTGCTGTGTGTGCTGGGGGAGCCTTCGAGCTCTGGGTGTGTGGCCCCACCGGTCTTACCCAGGCTCCTTTTTCTCTAGAAACTGGAACAAGAAGGCCACCCCCACTGTTTAAGGATACTTTAAGCATGAAAAGTGAATGCAAAATTATTTCTGAACTCTAAAACGCTAGGTGAAAGTTTACAATTAGTCAATGGAGACAGTTGGTCATTGAATAAATGAAAAAACAAAAAAAAAGAGTTTGCATCATCTCTGACCCAATGCACAGTGCAGTTTGGAAACTGGTTTTAAACATACCTGCTTCTCTTCTTCAGGGGAGCTGCCTTAATGACGTCCAACCCCTGCCGCTCATAAAACGTCGTTAAAAACTGCTTCCAATTGACTTTCGTGGTGGTTTTAAGTCCAAATCTGCATGAAACAAAAACAACAGTTTTTCCTATAATACCACATGGATTAGATACTTAATACTGAGTTGAAAACCAGCTACTATGAATTTATATGAAGTTCCAAATCTAAGGCAAACAAAATCGTTCTGTAGAAAAGCACCACAGATTGATTCTTTAAAAACAAGGGGAAATCAGAGGATCTTAACACCCTGTGTCGCCACATTCCGTCAGTGGTGGCAAGTTCTGAAGGAAGAAACAAAGGGATTCAGTTAAAATTCTGATGTTCACAAAATGATCTTTTCAAACTCATTACTTGAAGCATTCAGTGACCTTGGTCGGCAGGATGATAGCTTTTAAAGGTCCAGTGACCTTAGCGTTGGGGCCTGTCATTGTTTACTGTACATATACAGAGAGGACGGTTCAGTGGTCAGGGTAGACTTTGCAGGCTGGGGGATAACTCGGCGGTAAGGTATTTAATTAGCATTTGCAGGGCCCTGGATTTAATCCCCAGGCCTGCAAAATAAATAGCAGTAATGATAACAAGTAGAGACCTTGAGATGGAAGGGTACCCTTGACTGTGTGGTCGGCCTAACACCAGCACATGAACCTTTCCTTATAGTGGAGAAAGCCACTGACATGCAATAGTGGGGCACTGTGGCTAAGAAGCTATGAGCCAACACATGCATGGGACCGCAGGAGCTGGAAAACCTGGGCTTCCAAGGGTCCTGCTCATACCTACACCGTAGCCTGCATTGGGCGTCTCCTGCCATACATTAGGATGGTGTTTATGGCACTAGAGGCACCGGACTTAAGGCCTTTGCCATGGCAGCAACATAAACCGGTACACAATTTTTTTAAATTATTTATTTTTGAGATTAATAGTACATAATTTCCTCCTCGCTTCTCTCTCCGAACTCTCCCATTTACCCTTTCTTGCTCTTTCAAGTTCATGGCCTCTTTTTTTTTTTTTCATTAATAGTTGTTACATGCATATACATGTATGTATACACATACACATTCCTAGATATAACCTGTACAATGTTACTTGAATGTATGTTTTTGGGGCTGACGATTCGGTAGTGGATAGCCAATTGGTGTGCTCCTCCCTGGGGAAGACTGTTTCTCCCGCTCTCAGCATTCTTTAGCTATCTGTAATTCTTTGTGTAAGGTTGAGGCCTCATGGTCTTTCCCCTGTCCACTTCGGCATGTCTATCGTTGTCCTGGTTCAGCTCATGTTTAGGCAGTCAACGCCTGCACCCGAGGCGCTGGGAACATTACGGAAGAGAGGGAGGGAAGACTGTAGGAGACAGAGAACTGGGGAGTTTGCTGTGAGGATGTCTCTGGGTAATGTCAGGAGCTATGCCCATAAAGTCTCACCAGTACGACAGCATAATTAAAGCTTTAGTAAGAATAAACAACTGAAAAACTGGTCCAAAGTGCGTTTCTAAACTGACGTGGTCCTGTGAGTCAGGGCCCCCAAATCATGGAGTTGAAGATGCCAGTGGGAAGACCCTGGAGTGAGATCAAGTACAAATCTCTGCCCCTTCCCTTGCTAGCATGGAGACCTTGGACAAGTGGCTTCCTGTACTAACTGTCACCTGTGAACCCACAGCAGCGATGGACAAGGAGGCTCTTAGGGATGAAGGTAACAGATGCGGTGCAGGGTGGGTAGCGCTCAAGTGTCCGATCACGCGTAACCTCAGCTTCCTATGTGGGTCAAACACTAATATCACACATCCCTCCATCGCAGGAGGACAAAGAGCCCACACAGAAACATCACAGCTGAGATGCCAAAGCCAGCACAAGGCAGGCTGCTCTGCTTTACAAATCTGCACTGAAAAACTCGAATTCTTCACTTACAGCAGTGGTTCTAACCTTCCTAATGCTGTGACCCTTTAATACAGTTCCTTACATTGTGGGGACCCCCAACCATAAAATTATTTTCATTGCTACTTCATAACTATAATTTTGCCACTGTTGTGAATCATAATGTAAATATCTGTATTTTCTGGTGGTCTTAGGTGACCCCTGTAAAAGGGTTGTCAAGCCCCAAAGGGGCTGAGACCCGCAGGTTGAGAACCACTGGCTTACATCGATGCTATTTTAAAGTACAAAGAGCAGAGGGGCTTTTGGCCTGCTGTGAGCCTGCCCTCAGCACACGGGGTAGAACGAAAGGTGCCTGCCATGGTTCTAAAGCTGAGCCAGGTGACCAGGCCTCGCTCTGGCCTTGATTAATTTCACTCGCCTCTGGGTGTTTTCTTTTCATTACTGTCTGCAAAAATACCCCGAGGACTGTCACCCCTCACAGCTGTCCACTGTGGGACAAGAACAACCTGAAGGAGTGATTATTGTCTTTGTCCCAGAGGTTTGCAGACCTGGGCAGCATCTCCAGCCAGGGGATTAAGGTCAGGTGTGGCATTATGACCCCAAACCTTCACTTGTGATGAAGTGCCCACCCGTCTGTGGTCACCATGTTCTGCACGAACTACATCTAAATCTGCCATGAGGCATCTTGAGGCCAAGAATGCCTGTGTTGTGTTCCCATCTGCTACATCACTGTATGCAAATCAGTTCTCTGCCAGCCCTGCCTCCCACTCACTGACTTGTGCCACCTGTGGCAGCAGGCTGGGCCTCTGGTGCAGCAACAGTCCACTGCAGAAATGCCATCACCACCGACAGACACTGGACAACTGGTGCCTGTCTCCACCATAAATATTCCAAGCGAGAGCGGGCTGGCTGGTCATAAAGGGTAGGGATGTCGGGGGAGGGCTACTGGTTGGCTTGAGACAGGGAGACCCAGGCCTCACTAAGAGCCTCTGTTTAAAGTTAAGAACTTCTGAGAATGTTAATTGCACATTGAACCTATGATCTATGTGCATGCGTGTGCGCGTGCACATACCCACACCCACATACATACACACACACACACACACACACACACACACACACACACACACCCCTTGATGTGATCCGTTTTGTGCTCTTCGAACAATCTGAACTGTGGGGGACAAGCCATCAGTCACCTGAATGGCTGTTGTCAGATCTCTGCCTGTGCCTGGCTGCCCCCAGTGGGAGCTCTGGGTAACCAGACCCTTGGAAAACATCTGGACTGCTTCCAGAAGAGCCAGCTGTTCGAACTCATCCACTGTCACTCTGAGGGACACTTCAGGCCAGCCCTGGAACTGACGTCCTGGCTCCTGCTCCAGACAGACACAACGGCATCAGCCATCCAAAGCTCTGTGTAGGATAAAAGCTCTCCAGGAATGCTCCAGGCCCGCAGCTCCAGTGTGGACTGCTGAGAGACCCAGCCTCATGAACTAAGTGGCTATCAAGTTCTTGGCCTCTCTGGTGTAAGACAGCCATTGCTGGATTACCCAGACCACATGATGCAAGCCAATCTAATAATCCATTTTAACAGATACCGGTTTCATTCTATTGTTCAGCTCCCTTAGAGGACATTGTGTAAGTCGTCAATATTACATATTTTCATGTCAAATTGTGTTGTTCTAAAAGACTGATGCAGAAAAGCCACGCAGTGGCCATACTCTACACAGAACAGAACTTAACAAAACTCAACACACTCAGTAAGAATAGAAAAGAAATTCCTTATAAATCAACGAGGACATCTACGGAAAGCCTGTGGCTGCCCTGATGTGCACAGGATTAGGAGTCAGGGAGAAGGACGACAGAGAGGAAACATGCCTCAGCCAGTGCAATGAGGCAGGAGAGAGATAAGACGCACAGGGACTGGGATGGTGGGAGAGACGGAGAGATGGTCAGGACTTGTGACGGTCAGACTAAGATAACATCAGGCGTCTACAACAAAACTCTAGACCAATAAGTCAGTAGACTCATTAAAAACACACTGTTCAGATTTAATGAACATTCTTACTTGTATTTGTGTGGGTGAACAACAGCTCAGTGGTTAAGAGCACTGACTGCTCTGACAGAGGCCTGGGTTCAATTCCCAGTACCTACATGGGGGCTCACAATCATATGTAGCTCCAGTTCCAGGGCATCTGGAACTTCTTCTGGTCTCCATGGGCATCAGGTACACATGTGGTACACAGACATACATGGAGGCCAAATGCCCATCAGCGTAAAATAAAATAATAATAATTTAAAATCACTTGGATTTCTAATTATTAGCCACAAATAGTTGGAATTATATTTTTTTTCTTTTTGAGACAAGAGTCTCACTGTATAGCCCAGGCTGGCCTGGAACTCACAGAAATCTATCTGCCTCTGCCTCCCAAATGCTGGGATTAAAGGCATACACCACCACATCCAGAAATTAATTTTTAAAAACTCCATGTTTAATTTTTTTTTTAATTCTGGAGAGATGGCTCGGCTGTTAAGAGTGCTGGCCGCTCTTTCAGAGGGCTCAGGTCTGGTTCCCAGCACCCACATCGGGAGGCTCACAACCACTTCTAAGTCCAGCCCCAGGGGTCATGTGCCTTCTTCTAGCCCCCAAAGGCACTGTACCAATGGGCACACACCTACCCCCCCACACATACGCATCATTAAGAAGAAATCTTTTTAAAAACACCAGCGCAATTGAACTGGTGTGTGTGTGTGTGTGTGTGTGTGTGTGTGTGTGTGTGTGTGTGTGTGTGTGTGTGGTAGCAGTGGTAGGAGAGGGTGGCTGATTACAAGGGGCAAGAGTAAAAGCCACGGTTGTCTGCTCAGCAGAGGGAGCAATCACACAATGCACCCTTGCCCAACCCCATCCAACTACACAATGGAGAAGAAAGACATAGAAGTTAGACTTCATTAGAGCCAGGGGGAAGGGGGTGAACACAGAAAGAGAACGACGTCCATGAACACACTTGAAAAGGAGCTACATAAATATTTTTAACAGAAAACAATGGGCTGATGAAAGGGCTCAGGAAGAAAAGGCACTTGCTGCCGGATGGCCCAGGTTCAATCTCTGGAGTGGAAGGAGAGAACCGATACCTTCAAGTTGCCCTATGACCTACACACACACACACACACACACACACACACACACACACACACACACACACACACACACGGTGGGGGGGGGAGGAAACAACAGGAGATGAAGAACAGGCAAATCAAAACACGAGACTACGCTGCTGACTATCAATTAGCAAGGATTCCAACGCCCTGTGTTAAACGCCTGCCAGGACGCTCCTGAGCCTCCCCTGCTAGAATAAATTAACACCTTTCTGCGGTGCATTTTAGCAGTATGTAATATAAACCTTAAAATGGTTCAAGCCCTCTGACTTGAGGGATGACGAGATGTATTTCGGCTTCTTAAATAGAACGAAAATGCTTCTGATGCAATATTCTGTGAGAAAACAGACCGTAATTACACCTCAGATGTTTCCGGCTAAGAATACATGTGAGTACGTATATATGAGTGCGTGTACTCACAGGTTCTGAAATGGAGTAGAAGACGTACTAGCAACAGCTATCTCTGGCTGTATTAGCAGTGGCTATCGCTAGCTATTATGAGCCCAGGTAATCTACTTTTCCCTTTACGGTTTCCTCGTTTCCCTGTTTGGAACATGCATGGCCCTATAATTAACACGAATAAACACAGCTTTCAGAAACAGAACATGCTTTCCCTAGGATTTCCATGGAGAGCACTATGAACCACAAAGAGACAGTAACCCTCCACACCGGGCTCTGGATCAAACCCTGGGTCTTGAACAGACAGTGGGCCATATTCCTGAAGCTGGCTTTTGTCCTCTCTCAGGTACTCGTGAATTCTTTACTGCTCCAGGCAACCCTGCTCTGGACCCTGAGGTGAGAGCCAACACCCTGCTCCCTGTTTTCCCCTCCCTAGGGGTCAGGGTGGAGACTTAGGACAGCAGTTGCATCCACCATGTAGAGGAAGAAACACCGGACGCATCACACTGCTCAGAGTTGCTTGTTGGCTGGACAGCGGCGACTGTCGAAGGCCGCAGCAAACAGTGGCAGGAACAGATTGGTCACATGCGTCCAGGCTCCTGAGGGCTTCACTAGGAGGACACGAGCAGGAGTTCCGTGCAGAATCCAGCACATGTACAGCAGTGATGAGAACAGGAGGAAGCCAGCCAAAGGAGAGGCCAGAACCGCCATGGCTGACACTGTCCCCTCTCTGGTGCCTAAAGCTTCAACCTTGTCCCACTTCCCCTCTCCAGTCACTGTCACCCTTTGGGCAGCCTTGTCTGTGCCTCCTGCCTGTGAAACCAGCCACAGAGCCTGGGAGCTGGGGGGTCTGCACCGGTGCTGCTGGCCTTGACTCTGTTTCCTTGAAGCTGCTCAGCAGCAATACTGTAATGAGTATCACACGTTCTCTCTCCAGCCTTCAACTCCACTGCGCTCCCTCCTACATACGGCAAGCCTGGAAGGCCCTTCCCTCCACAGAGAGTCCAGGGTGACTGGTGTCCTAGGTGTACACAAGGCCCTCTGCCTGGCCCTCTAGCTTCTCGGCTCTGTGCTCTCAAGCCGAGTACATGTGGCCCATCAATGGGTAGTCCTCTGGCTCCCACCAGGTTTTCTGATACCTGGGCATGAGCTGAGAGGCAACCACAGTATGTATTGCTTGGCTTCAGAGGCCATGTTTCTTTGGACTCCTGCTCCTCACCACACACCACCGAATGATCAGATGCTTCATAAATATGAGGATGTGTGGCCATAAAAAAGTGCCCACAGGTTGCTTAGGTAAGACCAAAGGACAGCCAGGTGTACTTGGCTCTGGAGATCTACACAGAAAGCCCCAGGCAGAGTAAATAGATGCTGGAGTTGACCCTTCTATGTAGGAATGTGTGGCCTTTGCCCGAGACACAAACACAGCCTAGCACTCAGACCCAGAGTTCCTGGATCAAGGATGCCTCGGGTACCCATGAAAAGCAAGCTTGCAAAACAGCCAAGACTACAACTGAGTTTCCTCCCAGCCTTGTCCAGATGCTCTAGGGCATCTCATTCAAGCCAGGCAGGTTTCTCCACCATGGACCAAGGTGATTGCACAAAGAAAGGACACCCCAAGCAGCTGGGGTGTCAGCAAACAGGGTTCTGAAGGCTGATGATCATGGAAAGCCACAGAACCAGCCAGGATGATGACCGTGGAAAGCCACAGAACCAGCCAGGATGATGACCATGGAAAGCCACAGAACCAGCCAGGATGATGACCATGGAAAGCCACAGAACCAGCCAGGATGATGACCATGGAAAGCCACAGAACCAGCCAGGATGATGACCATGGAAAGCCACAGAACCAGCCAGGATGATGACCATGGAAAGCCACAGAACCAGCCAGGCTGATGATCATGGAAAGCCACAGAACCAGCCAGGATGATGACCGTGGAAAGCCACAGAACCAGCCAGGATGATGACCATGGAAAGCCACAGAACCAGCCAGGATGATGACCATGGAAAGCCACAGAACCAGCCAGGATGATGACCATGGAAAGCCACAGAACCAGCCAGGATGATGACCATGGAAAGCCACAGAACCAGCCAGGATGATGACCATGGAAAGCCACAGAACCAGCCAGGATGATGACCATGGAAAGCCACAGAACCAGCCAGGATGATGACCATGGAAAGCCACAGAACCAGCCAGGATGATGACCATGGAAAGCCACAGAACCAGCAAGGATGATGACCAAGGAAAGCCACAGAACCAGCCAGGATGATGACCAAGGAAAGCCACAGAACCAGCCAGGATGATGACCAAGGAAAGCCACAGAACCAGCAAGGATGATGACCAAGGAAAGCCACAGAACCAGCCAGGATGATGACTGTGGAAAGCCACAGAACCAGCCAGGATGATGACCAAGGAAAGCCACAGAGCCAGCCAGGATGATGATCGTGGAAAGCCACAGAACCAGCAAGGATGATGACTGTGGAAAGCCACAGAACCAGCCAGGATGATGACCATGGAAAGCCACAGAACCAGCAAGGATGATGACTGTGGAAAGCCACAGAACCAGCCAGGATGATGACCAAGGAAAGCCACAGAACCAGCCAGGATGATGACCAAGGAAAGCCACAGAACCAGCCAGGATGATGACTGTGGAAAGCCACAGAACCAGCCAGGATGATGACCACAGAAAGTCACAGAACCAGCAAGGATGATGACTGTGGAAAGCCACAGAACCAGCCAGGATGATGACCATGGAAAGCCACAGAACCAGCAAGGATGATGACCATGGAAAGCCACAGAACCAGCCAGGATGATGACCAAGGAAAGCCACAGAACCAGCCAGGATGATGATCGTGGAAAGCCACAGAACCAGCCAGGATGATGACCATGGAAAGCCACAGAACCAGCCAGGATGATGATCGTGGAAAGCCACAGAACCAGCCAGGATGATGACCAAGGAAAGCCACAGAACCAGCCAGGATGATGATCGTGGAAAGCCACAGAACCAGCCAGGATGATGACCAAGGAAAGCCACAGAACCAGCAAGGATGATGACCAAGGAAAGCCACAGAACCAGCAAGGATGATGACCAAGGAAAGCCACAGAACCAGCAAGGATGATGACCAAGGAAAGCCACAGAACCAGCCAGGATGATGACCACAGAAAGTCACAGAACCAGCCAGGATGATGACCAAGGAAAGCCACAGAGCCAGCCAGGATGATGATCGTGGAAAGCCACAGAACCAGCAAGGATGATGACTGTGGAAAGCCACAGAACCAGCCAGGATGATGACCACAGAAAGTCACAGAACCAGCAAGGATGATGACTGTGGAAAGCCACAGAACCAGCCAGGATGATGACCAAGGAAAGCCACAGAACCAGCCAGGATGATGACCATGGAAAGCCACAGAACCAGCCAGGATGATGACCAAGGAAAGCCACAGAACCAGCCAGGATGATGATCGTGGAAAGCCACAGAACCAGCCAGGATGATGACCATGGAAAGCCACAGAACCAGCCAGGATGATGATCGTGGAAAGCCACAGAACCAGCCAGGATGATGACCAAGGAAAGCCACAGAACCAGCCAGGATGATGATCGTGGAAAGCCACAGAACCAGCCAGGATGATGACCAAGGAAAGCCACAGAACCAGCAAGGATGATGACTGTGGAAAGCCACAGAACCAGCAAGGATGATGACCAAGGAAAGCCACAGAACCAGCCAGGATGATGACCAAGGAAAGCCACAGAACCAGCAAGGATGATGACCAAGGAAAGCCACAGAACCAGCCAGGATGATGACCACAGAAAGTCACAGAACCAGCCAGGATGATGACCAAGGAAAGCCACAGAGCCAGCCAGGATGATGACCAAGGAAAGCCACAGAACCAGCAAGGATGATGACTGTGGAAAGCCACAGAACCAGCCAGGATGATGACCACAGAAAGTCACAGAACCAGCAAGGATGATCACCATGGAAAGTCACAGCAAGGATGATCACCATGGAAAGCCACAGAACCAGCAAGGATGATGACAATGGAAAGTCACAGAACCAGCAAGGTCTGTTGGGTAGCACAGAGGCTCACAGAGGCGATGGGTAAAAGCCAAATCCATTTCCCAGAAGGCCCCTTGAGATTACAGGCTTATCCTGGAGTTGCTACACCAGCTCCAAAATACATCATGAAGATCTGGATTGTCGGTCGGTGTGGAGCCTTTGCACTGACTGGTGTGTGAGACAAGAGCAATAGTGAGAGGATAAGCCAAGAGGGATCAACACCTCACACCGGGTTGCTGCTGAAGCATGAAAAGATGTGGGCTGGCTCCTGCCATGTTTCTACTGAAGTCATCTGGTTGGCTAATGCAAAAGCTGCTTGGGCCTGGGACAATGACTGTGGATTACTCTATGTGGAGTGAGGTAATGATGCCAGTCACACACAGAAGTCCACGAGGCCCTGACAAATCCTGTGCAGCTGTGAACAATTTTCCAGAGCCTCACAGCAAAGGTTCCTTCACATGGCAGGGACAGCAGTGGACCTTCACATTGCCTTAGAACTGCTGACCCACCTGCTTTTTGTGGGAATAAAATGTGAAGGGACTCTCGCACTCACAGAGCCGTGCCTTGTTCTCATGGGCCACAACCATCACGCTGGACACTTGTAAGAAATGAATAATTGTGGGGGCCATTTTCAGTATGAGCTGCTCTAAGTCCTCAGAGAATCATGGGTAAGCAGGAGGCGTGAGGCCCACCTTCCCCAGCGGGCAGTCAGCACCTGCTTCTCTAAGCTCTGTCAGCTTACCCTAGGTTACAGGCAGTCTGCTGTGTAACAGGTCATGGGTCAGAAAAGGAGGGACTCTCCAGCCCCAGGATATGTGTTAGATAAAGTTTTGTGACCTGAACCAATAGGATAAGGAATCTGGGGGGAGAGCTGAGCTAGATACTGAGAAGACTGTGCCTCCTAGAATAACTCACGACAAGGAATTCAGGGGTTAGAAGGGTGTGGTTAGGAATCTAACACCATCATTTTGTGCCAGTTCAGGTTCACTGGCCACTTTTGCCTGCCCTCTAAGCTGATTTCGACTTTGCAAGGTCGCAAAGCAAACTGCTTTGCTTTCGCTACCCTACATCTCCAGTACTCTCACTATGAAGTAAGGATCATCTCGAATGAAGGAAAAATTACCCTGGAGGTTGTGAAGAGATGGGAGTCCAAAGGGGTGGAGAGGATGCCATGAAACTCAAGGGCTCCATCATCCTGTAAAGTGCCTAGGGACTTGGGGTCTTGGAGATCTGAGTCATGCTGGATGGAATTGTCCCTTTAGAGTCAAAGGCTGCTGGTTCTTGTGCCACTTATCACAAGGGGACGCATGCTGGAGTGGTGCCCCGGGGTTGGTCCAGTGATTCTGATCATTTGCATAAGGAGGCATCTTTGCTGACCAGTTGCAGATGGTCTAGGAAAGAGGGAGCCTGCTAACCAAGACCCCCCATGCCACTGCCTTTCACTTGTTTCTGGGCAAGGGTGACTGTGAGCAGAGCAGCTGGGAACACTCAGGAGTGGGTGCTTGGGAGACAAAGCCAGACAAGATCTGCCCAGGTGAACACAGACCGTGCTGGTAAGATCAGAGATATTTAGACCATGTCTGGTTTCCCATGATGCTCTGAGTCCAGGGCAGACAGCAGTCAAAGATGCCTTCAGCTAAAAGCAAGAGAGATGTGGGCACAGTTCTGTGGACCAAGTGACCCAGCACTCCTCCTCACAGACACTCATGACTCTCCACCCCTAGCCCAGGCCCCTAGTACAGGTTACCCACAGTAAAATCCAATATGGCTTCCCTTCATAGGGATGGATTCATCCTAAGTCTTTAACATTCACCATTGAAACGGAAGAAACAGGGTTAGGAACAAATAAAACTGACAGCATGGGGAGCCAGCGTCCTCTCTAAAGCCGCAATGGAAAATAAACAGGTTGTCTTGGTTCAATGGATGGGCCACTCCCGACGGGATCTACAGAGAAAGGTTTGTGCAGAGCAGAAATCTAAACTGATGCCACAGTACAGGGAATACAGGTTGGATCGAATTATGAGCAATCATTTAAGGTCTGGCAGATCAAAAGCAGCTGGGTAACAGGACTTGCTGTCAAGCCTTGTGACCCCAACCCACATGGTGGAAGGGGAGACTGACTCCTGAAAGTTGTCCTCTGACCTCTACATCTGCCGTGCAATGAGCATGCGGGCAAGTGTGCATACACACCACAGACACACACACACACACACACACACACACACACACACACACACACTCAAAAAAAATTATGGGTGAGCTATTTTAAAAACAATGGAGAGAGAGAGGGGATAATTTAATAAGCAGCAACAGGAAAATAAATCATCGATTTGGAGAAAATTTTTAATTTGAATATCCAATTTCTATTACAATGGATTGAAGTGTTTAATTCTAAGAATGAGACATGGGCTACAGCAAGCTCCTAGCCCAACCTGGGTAGGAACAATGAGTGACAAATTTTAAATGACAGAAGACATTGCGCAAGAGAAGATGGATGTGTTTGATTATATTAAAACACAAACTTTGAGATACTGAAGTATCGTGTTAATGAAAAGGAAATAGCAAGCCGAGAGAGAGCTCTTACACAGACAGGTTCTCTTTTGATGCATACGTGATTATAAAGAATTAAACCTGAAGGTGGTGAAATTCACTTTAAACCCTTCCGTTTGGGCCATTAGCCCACTAGGACACGAGGAAGGTTCCCACCGACGGAGGCAGAGGCACAGCAGGTTGGCACCTGGAGGCGGCCAACCTCAGTGTCAGCCCCAGGAAGACAAATTAAGACAATAACAGGGCACCGCTTCGTGCCTCATACATGATCAATATTTAAAATGATGTTAATGATGTGCAGCTCGGGAGAGGGAGCGAAACTGGAACACTCACAGCACATGATGGCAATGCACACGGCTAGGGTGTTGTTCTACAAGGACAGCTGAGCAGGCCTGCAGAAACTGCACGCGGTGATGCGTGCCCTCGGCCCACAGGAAGGTCAGCCAGCATGAAACACGCTGTGCAGCAGCAGCCACAAGAGAGATCTAGTCTAAGAAGGTGGAAGGAGAGAACCGAGTCCCCAAAGCTGCCCTCTGACTTCCACATGTGTGTGCCCACGAGTCTGTCCTCCAAGCCACACAGCTGCCATCTTGGGGAGGTCAGCCGCATCCTCTTACAAAAGGTCCTCCCAGCTGGGCTTCTTGACTGTTTGCACCCCGATGGAGGAGCGGGGTGTTATGAGACCCTCACCTGAGTATCCAGACCCTACCACCTGTCGTTGGCAACTCTGCCCTAACCGTACATGATAGCCGGAGAGCTAGAGTGTATAGGAAAGACTAGCGAAGAGGGCTTCATCTATGTGGGTAAGGGAGAGCCCTCACCCCTGCGGGACAAAGGCTTTTCAGGAGCTGCCTGTTGGGGTAGGCACACCCACACCCCTGCATGTCACCCCTCACCTACGCTCTGTAGGAGGCCCTAGAAATTCACTGGTTCCACAGAGTGAACTTGGGCAGAATCATGCCTTTGTTTGTCCTTGGGGCCTTAGAAGAAGAGGGAGACAGAAGGAATTTTAGCAACAAGAAGCGGGGCGGTAGCGGGGAGGAGAGAATATCTCCAATCTTCAACAAGTTAATCTTAAACCAAAAACAACAACAACAACAACAAACCACTAAAAAGAACAACAGACAGTATCAGCAGCAAAGATCGGAAGAGAAATACAGCCAAGTCTAGACAAAGATAGGGAAAAAAAGATCATGAAGCTAAGAGGTGAGTTTCTGAAAAGTTAAACAAACAAGACTCCTGTTAGCTAGACTAAGGAAAACAGGCGTTTTTAAAAAAAAAAAAAAAAAAGCCTGGGAAAGGACGGCATAGTGATACATGACCCCAACCTTAGGGTTCAGGACATTGAGGCAGGAGGAGTCTGAGTTTGAGGCCAGCTGGGCAATTCTGTGAAATCCTGCTTTAAAAAATAAATGAATGAATGAATGAATGAATGAATAAATAAATAAATAAATAAATAAATAAATAAATAAATAAATAAATAAATAAACTTGGCCAGTAGAAGACACTTGACAAACACTAGCTAGAAAGGTAGCATAGTGTTTCAATACTAGATAAGACTGGAATTCCGTGACTTTTGTGAGAGATGGTCACACATCACCCTCAGGTCCATGCACAGAGGACACAGGGACTGTCCCATATCTGAAATGCTATTTGCTTTGGGACTGCTTCGCGTTTTGGAATCCTTCCACGTATAGTGAGGGACCTCAAGTCTCACACAAACTGTCCGTGTGTTTCATATTCTCTTACAGTCTTGAGGCTACATGACATGGGACTTCTGTGAGCTTGCATTTTGACTGGGATCCTCGAATGTCGTGTCAGAGCTCAGAAAGTTTCAAATCCAGAACCACTTCAAAATTTGGATTTTCTTTTTAAAATTTCTTATTGCAGATGATGTTGGGGATGGGGGCATGCCTCAGTGCGTGTATGGAGGTCAAAGGCCAACCTCGTGAAGTCGGCCCTCTCCTTCCCCCTTCAGGAATCCTGCCAGGGATTGAACGCAGGTCATTCGTCAGGCTTGAACAGCAAGTGCCTTTATCCACTGAACCATCTCCACAGCCTGGAATTCAGATTTTCAGGCTAGAGATGCTCAACCCATATATAAATCATGATGCAGACACTGGTGCTGTGCCCCTGGGGATTCTGGGTGAGTACAAAAAAGGGCCTCAGAAAACTCTGGGTCCCCGAAGAAAAGGCTCTACCAAGAGAACATGGTGGCCACTTGCATCCCTAACATGTGCATTCTGTGTGCCCTGCCCATGGTACTTATCGCTCGGCAGGTCACCCCAGTTGGGATCTAGTCATTGTCTACTTCAGCATTTTTAGCACCTAGCACTGTGTCTGGCAGAGGAAGGCACTTGGTAAATGTTAGCGGCATGACATTTCATGCATTCATTAAAATGATAATTTCCAAGAATATGAAGCCAATAGGAAAGGTGTCTAAGACAGCCATTTCTATTTTTAAAATCAAAGCAACACTGTAGGTGTACCTGACTGCAAATGGAAAAGTTTCTGATTTGTGTGAATGAGGGTGTGGGCCAATAAAGAGTGTTAGGCAGGGGGGGGGGATCTCCTAGCTGTTCCCATTATTCCTATTGCATGACTATTACGATTCTGAGGCTGAGAAGGTGCTTTATATGACCTCTAACTTTCTGAGAAATAAGACCTGAAGTTGGTCACAACAGAGCTGCTTTCTGAGCCATGGAGCCACTCACTGGGACTAATTTGCTACTTGCTTTGGAAATCCTGGGTGGGGTTCCTCTCTGCCATGTGTGGTGCCATCAGAGTGCCCGGTGTGGGCAGCTGCTGCTCTCGGGCATCTTTTCCAGACAAGCTCAAGGCAGCTCTCGTCACCTAGGACTCGTCACTCAGGACACGTGCTTCCATCTCTTTGCCTTGAGAGGAGGCACTTTGTGTGACTTGGACAAGAAAACAAGACTATTTCTGAGCAATATTTTTGTCTCTATATGACACATTCCCACCTGAATGGTACCACACTCCCACCTGAATGGCACAGGGGTTCCTTGCAGAGATCGCCAATCCTGATGTGAGGCAAGGGGTAAGGAGACTGGGCATTTTTATCATATCAGAAAACAAAAAGGCTCTCAGAGACCATAATGGCCCCAGCAACAAGACTCAGGCACCAGCGTGAAAAGGCCCCACCAGCCAAGAGGGAACAATGGAGTTTCAGCAAGCATGACTGTAATAAGCTGGGCATGGTGGTACAGCCAGTTATCCCAGCACTCAGGAGGCTGAGGCAGACAGGTTCCAAGTTCAAGGCCACCCTGGGCTACAAAGTGAGACCCTGTCTGAGGACATAACAAGGAAGAAGAAGGAAAGAGAAGAAAGGCAGGGGGAGAAAATGACTGTGATGAATTGGAATGCATGAAATACATTTAAATTTGAGAATTCATAATAATTAAGAAAAGGTTATTAGGAAAAGACTCCCATTGCTCTCTGTGGAAGAGGCTGGTGAACCAACTCCTTATTTTGAAAAGCAGCCACAGACGGACCACACCAACAGCGTTTCTTTGCAAATTGTTTTGATTTGTGTGGGACGTGAGCAGGCTAGGCACACATGTGGAGGTCACAGGACTTCGGTGGCACTCTCGCCTTCCACCTTGCTGGAAACAGCCCCTTGTTCACGGCTGCATACGGCCTGAGAGCTTCCCAGGATTCTCTGGTGTTCTCCCATCTCACCATAGCAGTACTGGGTTACAGACACATGCTCCCGAGTCCGGCTTGATGCAGGTTCTGGGATCCGAACTCAGGTCCTCAGGCTTGCATGGTGAGTGCTTTACACACTGAACTGGCTCCCTAGTCCCCAACCTCCTCATCTAACCGTGGAGATGGTACACCCTCATCACAGAGGCGCGGCAACATGGCAGGAGAACAAACAGAAGAGAACCACCGTACGGTCTCCAGGGAACTACGGGATCTACGTCTGATTGACAGCTAACAGGAACAGACACACAAGCGTCCCACCAGTCTGTGCAGCAGTCATGCCTAAAGCAGATAAATCAAACCACGGCCTTGAGTCCTCAGAGGTGCCAGTTCAGGGCGGAGGGTGGGGGTGGGGGCGCAGGAGGGAGAAGGGACCTTAGGGAATGGCACTGTGGGTTAGAACAACCAAATCCAGGCTGTAAGAAACTCTAAGGAACATTTAATCTAGCCTTGTATAAAAGGAACATTGTGGGAAGGAAGCCTGCAGATTGACAGGGAATCAAGGTGTTTTGGCTGGCTTTACGTAAAGTTAACATAAGCTAGAGTCATTTTGGACGCATGAACTGTGGCCAAGCTTGTGGGGCCTTTTCTTGATTGCTGTAAGAGGGCCCAGTTCACTGCGGGTGGTGTCACCCCCTAGGCTGGGGGTCCTGGGTGCAATAGGAAAGCAGGAGCTGAGGCCAAGGCCATGGTCCTTGAGGCTTGCTGAATCTGCTTTCTGGGGGCTCTCAAAGCTGGAGACTGAGCTCGAGAGCGGATTTGTGGGGTTTTCTCTCTGCCTTTGCTTGGTGGGGAAATCTCAGGGGCACCAAGTTTAAAGCACTGAATGAAAAAATAAATGAGGTTCTTCTGTGTTGTCCCGGCGATGTCTGGGGGAAAACTTGTCAAGAAGCAATCAGATTCTTACCTTTTCATTAACTGGATAAAAATCCTTCTCGGTAGCCGGTATACAAAGGTGTCAAGGACAACCTTCAGGTAATTCAGAGAGACGTAGCCACCTTTGGAGGGGTCTCCTGCGCTCAGGGCTTTTTCAATCTTTTCATAACACTTTGAAAGCTGCAAGGAATTAAAATTCGAGTGTTGCGTTCAGCCAAGTCAACATCCTGGAGCCATCCGACCATGCCATTTTTGTTTTTCTTTTTAAACCAGAACCTCCCCACATTTCTGTCTCCGAAAGCTGATCAAAAAGGGTTACTGTGGCATGTACTGAACCTCAAATGTTTAATTGATGAGCTCACTACAAACAACACCCTGCTCACAGCTGACAAGTTTCTCAGGGAGGGACAGCAAGAACGATGGCTTATACCTCCGACTACAGCACTAAAAATACTCCACAGCTCTGCCAGTGTGGTGCATCTTAATACGCTTCCGGCATTCCCTACCGAGAGCCCACGCCATGCACTTCTGATAAGTCAAGCCATCAGATTTGCAAGCTGGGAGCATTTTATTAAAAATAGAAGTTGCTTTTGTGGTGTGGAAATTGATTAATGTAAGGATTATATAAACATAATAGACACTGGACACCTCATAAATCATGGTTTTAAAGAGTGGGGGGGGTGATTATAAAAGAGTCAACCAGTTTTCTCTTGGGATTCCAAGGATGCAGTGAGTTGGTTCAAAGCTGGTTTTCATGACTCATAAGAACACTGTGAACGCTGGTTATCATTTATGGAACACTGCTATTTATTATTGGCTGATAACTATATTTATTTTCAACCATCTCAGTTTGTCTGAATTCAGTTTTTCCTGCTAAATGGAAAATAGAATAACCACCAATTTGGTGTAAGAGGTAACTTTCTTGAAAGGTGTCTGGAAATGGACACACATGTACAGGAGTCTCCATCCACCCAGGGAATAAGAAGTAGGCTTGGAGATGCTCCTGAGTGGCCACAGCAGTACTGGAGATCTTTACAATCCTGGGGGGGATTAGTGGGTTGGGGAGGCGGCTCTTGATGCACGAAGCCCTTCGACCAGAGTGCAATCTCTGAGACCCACAGAAAAAGGCAGATTCTGTGGGTGCAATCCCTGAGACCCACATAGAGAGCCAGATTCCGACATGTGTTTGTAATTCCAGCACTCCTACAGAGAGGTGGGAGGCAGAGATGGGAAAACTGGTCCAAGATTATGGGCCAGAGAGCAGTGACAGACCCTGAGTCAATACAGGGGAGGGGAGAACCAACAACCAAAAGTTGCCCTCTAACTTAACACACACACACACACACACACACACACACACACACGCACGCACGCACGCACGCACGCACGCACGCACGCACGCATGCACGCACTCAGGCACTCATGCATGTGCGCACACACATATATAAATTTTAGAATTCTAAAATTATTTAGAGATCCAAGTCTCTTAGAAAGGGCCTAAGCTTCCAAGAAAGAATTAATATATGCTGGGGCAGTAGTGGTGCACACCTTTAATCCCAGTACTTGGGAGGCAGAGCCAGGCGGATCTCTGTGAGTTCAAGGCCAGCCTGGGCTACCGAGTGAGTTCCAGGAAAGACTCCAAAAGCTACACAGAGAAACCCTGTCTCCGGAAAAAAAAAAAAAAAAAAAAAGAATTAATACAAACTTCAGCAAGCTCACCTACTTCTTCCATGAGAGAGCTTCATCTGAGCTCCTGCTGCAGGGAAGACTCACTCAGAGAAGCTAAAACATTCTGTGATGTGCAGTCTTCATGTATTCACTGGGCTAATAAAATCTATCTTTTTTTTTTTTTTTTTGAAACTGGGTCTCACTCCTTATACAGCCCTGGCTGATCCAGAATTCACTATGTAGGCCATGCTGGCCTCAAAGTCACAGAGATCTGCCTGCCTCTGCATCTGGAGAGTGAAGATTAAAGCCTTAAGCCACCACACCCGGCTGACAGAGTCTATCTTAACATCTCAAGGGCATGTGGGCTTCAAGAAGGCTTCTCAGAGCATGCTCTGCCATGACCAAGAGCTTCTGGAAAATGAGTGACGCAGAGAGAGTATCTAGGTGACATCTAAAACCTCAAAAAAAAATCCTCACTTTATTTAAAATTGTAAGGTTTTGTGTAAGAAAAATACAAGCAATTCAGCAAGGTACACAACGCCTCACACCCCCAGCTCTGTGATCTGGAAGTTTTCAATGCTGTCATAATTATAGAGATAATTTTACAAATGGCGAAGCATGCCACGATTTCAGGCTGGACAGAAGCTCTTGTCACTTAGCAACATGTGCTGAAACATTTTCATAAGAACCAGTGCACACCAGTATTGTTCTTTGGGGTGACACGTGGCATGCCATGACATCACCCACGGGCCGGCAAGAGTTACAGCTCTTGCCGAACGCAAGGCCGTGTTTACAGCTGTGTGTGTTGTATCTCATCCTTCTCTACCAGGGCTAGAGGACTTCAAGACAGAAGCGCTCGGGCTGGTTTTGTTCACTAATAGTGACCCAGAATGTAGCACAGATTTGTCACGTGTCACTTAAGATATCTAAAAGTGGATATGTTTTACGGTGAAAAAAAAAAAAAAACGTTCTAAACAAAAGTTGCAAAATATAAAAAGATGTTCCATCCCTTAGCAGAAAGACTAACAACCCTCAGAATCCCAGTGGAGGCTGCCTCAGACAGGCAAATGTGAAGAACTGTGTCAGGTAGAGTGGCCCGTGGGACAGGGCTCCATATGCTTATGGTGGGCGTGAAAATGATCGTGGGCAGCAGGGTGCTGCTTCAGTTAAAACAGAATCATGTTCTAGAGCATCCACTGAGACAGCCAACTCCATGCCTGGATGGCATTTCCAGGACACACAGCACGGTGTGCCACAAGCTAGGCAAACACACATTTATAGTGGGACCTGGTGACGCAACCCAAACGCAACCACAGGGGAACGTGTGACCTACAGAGTGTTCAGAGGACAGACACTGGATAGGGGGAGGTGATGTCAGTGTGCAGGGGGAGGTGACGCAGACACTATGCATGGAGAGAGGAGGACAGACACTGATCAGGGGGAGGTGACGCAGACATTGTAGGAGGAAGGATGACAGACACTGTGCAGGAGGAGCTGGGGAGGTGATGACAGACAGTGAGTAGGGGGAGGTGACACTGTTGCAGGGGGAGGTGATAACAGTGTTCAGGGGAGGTGACAGACACTGCAGGGGAGGTGATGACAGACACCGTGCAGGGGACGGTGACACAGACACTATGCAGGAGAAGGTGACAGAGATGCTTTGCAGGAGGTGACATGATGACACTCTGTGGGGAGGTGACACAGACGCTTTGCAGGGGGGAGTGGTGACAGTGTACAGGGGAGGTGACAGACATAGATGCAGAGGGAGGTGATGACAGAAGACTCTACATCAGGAAGGTGCTGATGCAGCTTAACTTGGGTGGATCATATCCTAAGCACTGCCAGGGTCAAAACAAAGGGCGCCATGTGCATGTGCGCCAACACACTCCAGAGTGGGCGGAGCAGGGGACAAATAAGCACAGGACAAGCAAGAGACAAAGGACCCCAGCTTGCAAAGGACGCCAACAAATATTCATCTTCTGTGAAAATGTTGTGCCATACAAAATGCACCAGATAAAATTCGGGATTCATTCAAAGGGTACCCTGAGATGATCAAATAGTAAGAAGTGAGGGGGAGGTCAGAGCTGAAGCTACAGCAACAAAAATGGCTATTACAGGAGGCAATAAAATCAAGAAAGAAATGAGTGAAAAATGGGAGTCAAGCCAGGCGCTGGTGGCACACACCTTTAATCCCAACACTCGGGAGGCAGAGGCAGACAGATCTCTGAGTTCAAGACCAACCTGGGCTACAGAACAAGTTCCAGGACAGCCAGAGCTACACAGAGAAAGCCTGTCTCAAAAAAACAAACCAAACAAAACCAAACAAACAAACAAACAAAAAAGATGGGAGTCGGATGAGCACCAAGAGGGCTTGAAAGAATCTCAAAGCAGACAACTATTGAGAGGAGAGGAATAATGTGACCTGGAGCAGGTAACATGCTGGCCATTAGGACAAGGATGAGCCGGTGCAAGGACACCTGGGAAAAGTACTGAAGGAGTGAGGGAGGGAAGAGGAGGAGGAGAAGGAAGAGGGGGAGAGGGAGGGACAAGGTGTGTGTGTTTGGAGTTATGATCCAGAATATTTGTACTCAGTGAAGCCCCGGAGCTGGACATGTAAAAAAATACACCCATGTTCCAAGAAGTGACATCAAAATGCTTCAAGCTAGGACAAAGCTCAGCTTGACTTTTACATTTCAAAGGTCAACCGAAGAACATATGTGGGGACACACAAAATCAGCTGCAGGAGAGCCGCCAGGATGACCTCAGATTCCTCCCAACGGTGGCAGGTGCCAGGAAGCTGTTGGGAAGACATTCAGTCCTTTACGATGGAATGGAAACACAGAGCAGTCACACACAGCCAGACCAGTGCTCAGGCCTCACCATGCGAGGCACAGGGTCTCCTAGGTGTGGGCACAAGGGAAGCAGAGCATCCAGGAGCCTTTCTTGAGGAAACCACCAGACAACGAAATCCAGCTAAGCAAAAACTAAATGAAAATTTACAAAAAAAGAAAGGGAAACTGCCCAAAGCATTCCACTCCACTGGCGGCCACCAAATCTACCTGGGGAGGAAACGAAGGCCAGGCGTCTGGGGGATTACCATGACCGTACATGATATAAACATTACCAACAACAAGAACACAATATAGACAGCAAAATCTGTGGGGTGGGGGCTGGGCAGGGGAGACACAGCAGGTGCCAGTCACTTGTCACTTGTCATCAAGTCCCACGGCAGCGAGCCAGCCCCTTCAAAAGCGTCACCACCTCTTCAGCTCTGCCTGGTTTCCCTCATCCCTTTCACTGTGTTAATGTTCCTTCAGGGACTTAATATGTTGTGTGGGAAACAGACACCCAACGTTCCGGGGTATCTTCCTGTCACTTGTGATTGACAATACCAAAGAAGGTAGTGACAGCTGGGACCCAGAGCCACACTGCTCGGACTTCCCGGCAAATTGTGTACCCGCCTCCTGCCTTGGCCTTCTCACCTGAAGATCCACACACAACCAATGCCTGTTGTGTGGAGATTCAGTTGGTAATTGCAGGGCACCAAGGACTTAGCCTGGTGTGGGACACCCCATGAACAGGGCTAATCGTGATGTCACGTGACATGGAGGCTTGCTTTACCCCTGGTAAAAATCAATGACATTTAAATTAAAAGTGTATGTTTTTAAAGACTGCTTTGTTTTGAGACAAGACCTTGCTGTGTAGCCCAGGTTGGCCTGGAACTCAGATCCCCCTGCCTCAGCATCCCCAGTGTGGCACCACCACTGCCCAGCAATGGTCTTCTTGGGAACCCCTTTTGGTCATTTGCCTGCTCACTAATGCAGTCGTCTTTCCACACGTGAACGAAGAAGAACATGAATGGAGCTCACCAAATACAGCTTGGGCTGCTCTGGGGAGGGGACTGTGGATGACTTCCTAGTTCCTGCATGTCCTTTCCAGAACAACTCACACACCTTTTGGTGAGGGTCATGTGTTTTGGGAAGGCCATGTCTTCTACAAAAACAATAAGGTTATTTGCCAAGACGGGAAAGCAAGCTTGGCCAATTTATCAGCCGATATGAGTGTGTTCCTTTCTCAGTTCTTTCCAACAGGGCTGGCTTCGCCAGGGTTTCCTCGCTAGTTCTTCTACTGAAAAGTCCACAGTAATGATTTGCAAAGTTCTGTGTATATTAGAAACAGTTATGGAGGCTGGAGGGATGGCTCAGTGGCTATGAACACTTGCACCCTTACAGAGGATCGGAGTTTAGTTCCCACACGGGGCAGCTCACAACCAGCCGTCATGAGCTCTAGGGAATCCAGCACCCTCTCTGGGCTCCTTGGGCACTCACACCCGAGTGCACACACACACATGCAAACACATACATATAAATAAAAATTTAAAAAAAACCTTTTAAGACAGTTATTATTCACCTGTCATTTATACTGTCATATTTTGCCAAGCTGATCTCATGTTCATACTGTTTTACTGTACAAAAATACTTTTGTTAAAAACTTTTTATGCTGTCAACCTTCACCTTTTTCCTTATGGCTTTTAGGCTGTACTTCATACTCAAAAAAGACTTTCATTTCAGACTTTCGATTTTTCCCCTTGGCTGGGGCTGCAGGTGCAGCTTGGTGGAAGAGGAGCTTGCTCAGTATGGTCTGATGCCCAATACACAAAAATCACTTTTTACCCACCTTGTTCATTCTAGGTTTACAGTAGTTACTGTGTGTAGAAATTGGGGTTGGTGAGGGCTAAAAGGTTTCCTCCCAAAATGTCTGGCTGACAGATTATCTCAGTAATAATTCCATCACTAGCAATCTGCCCATACCGTGCTTCACGGAAATGCCTTGTACTATCGGGGACTAAGTACATGTGTGATGGTTCCTTTAACTGTCAGCTTGACACAACCTACAGTCACGTGCTGAGGGACCGTCTCTATCAGGCTGGCCTGTCTGTGGGAGATTGTCTTAATTAAGTTCATTCATGCAGGAAGACTCAGCCCAGCGTGGGCGGCACCATTCCCTAGGCAGGAGGTTCTCTGAACTGTGTGTGAGTGAAGAGAACGCCGAGTACAGGTGAGCATCATGCCTGCATTTCTCTCTGCTCATGACTCCAGCCGGGATGTGACTATCTGTGTGAAGTTCCTGCCTTGACTTCCCCACAATGATGGGCTGCAACTGTAAGCTGAACTAAACCTCTTCTTCCCCAAGATGCTTTCTCCCCAGGGCGTTTCTCACAGCCACAGAAATGAAACCAGAATAACTGGCTGGACTGGTGGGCACAGCTTGGTCATTGTCAATTGCCTTCCTGACCCATTCAGGCTGCCCATTGCCACACCAGCTCTCCACGGCCCCAACGGTTACACCTTCACCAGGTATTTAAGTGCAGTAGGAGAGATCCTCAATTTTAACTTTTCAAGAGACACATATGTAGTCCAAATATAGAGACCAGAGATAATGGCCAACCCTCTACCCAAGGTCAGAAGAAGAGGGTCTCTTTGTGTACTCGTTAATGACCAACCCCCACTGGAGGTCAGAAGTGGCCTCTTTATTGAGTCAAGTTTTCTCTTATGTAACATGACCAAGCTGTACCATTCCTTTATATGGTTTTCGTATTTTAAGAGCCTGTGAGTAGCACAAAGGAAACACTTAAAATTAACTTCTCAGGCTGCAGAGATGAGTCAGGGGGTAAACGTGCTTATTATGAATGTGAGAGGGCCTGAATTCAAATCCTCTGCACCCGTGTTATAGCTGAGCATGGCCAGGTGCGCCTGTAACCACGGTGCCGGCATCTGGGGACAGGCGCATCCTGAGACCTCACCCAGAAGCCAGCCCAGCCAAAATGGAGAACCTCAGGTTCAGTGACAAACTCTGTCTCGAAAAATAGATTGAAAGCAACAGAGTAAGACAGTCGACATCTTCCTCTGGCTCCCACATGCACACTCACAGGCTTGTGCATATACACACACACACACACACACACACACACACACACACACACACACACTCACACACATGGACATACAGCAAACACGCTACTAGATATATATCCCACACATGCACACCTTCCATTCACACCCCACACCTACATACCCCCACATCACACCCCATATCTATATATCCCCACATTCACATCCCAAACTCCCATACCCCCACACACATTCACACCTCATACCCCAACACCCCCACATTCATACTCCATACCCACACCTCTACTCATACCACACATCTACACTCCCCATATTCACACCCCACACCCACACATCTACACATTAACACCCCCAAATTTACACTCTACACAGTCATACCCCACACCTACACATCCACAGATTCACAACCTACCCCACACACCCCATATTCACACCCCATACCTACACATTTCCACATTCATAGCCCACACCTACAGATCTCCACATTCACACTCCACATCTACACACTACATATCCCCACATTCACACCTCACACCTACACACCCCCACATTCACACCCCGCACCTACACACCCCCACATTCACACCCACACCTACACATCTCTACTTTCAGACTGCACACCTACACATCTCCACTTTCACACCCCACACCTACACACCCCCACAGTCACAGCCCACACCTACACATCTCCACATTCACACCCCGCACCTACACATCCCCACATTCACACCCCGCACCTACACACCCCCACATTCACACCCCACACTTACACATCTCCACTTTCAGACTGCACACCAAAACATCTCCACTTTCACACCCCACACCTACACACCCCCACAGTCACAGCCCACATCTCCACATTCACACCCCGCACCTCCACTTTCACACCCCACACCTACACATCTCCACATTCACACCCCACACCTACACACCCCCACATTCACACGCCGCACCTACACACCCCCACATTCACACCCCGCACCTACACACCCCCACATTCACACCCCATACCTACATATCTCCACTTTCAGACTGCACACCTACACATCTCCACATTCACACCCTGCACCTACACATCTCCACTTTCACACCCCACACCTACACACCCCCACAGTCACAGCCCACACCTACACATCTCCACATTCACACGGAGCATCCTGAGGGGAGGTATCTGGCAGTCTGAAGGGTGCAGGTGGGAGCAAAGTTTCAGAGTAACACCCAGATGTTACCCAGAGCAACCCAGATGGTTCCTGCGGTCATCAGCTTGCCTGTGGTGACACTTGGGCTCTCACCTCTTGACAAAAGGTCTTTTCCAGGTCATCTAAGGAGTAGTTCTTCCAGACATCTTCAGATGACACGGAGTTGAACAACCGTTCCCTCCTGGCATTTTTGGCTTGTTGACTCTCCCTTGAGAGCTCTATTAAGACAAGATGGCTTTCATTTATTACATTGCAAGGGCTGATTCTATGTTCTTTACTTCTGATCATCACCTGCTTGATAAAAATTAAGATGAACGAACCAAGAAAAGGGTGGATTATTGGATTTGTTATACTGAAATAAATTGATAAATGGGGAAAAAAGAAAATTAGCCTTCTGTGTGTTATTGTACGCCAGGATAGACCCTGAAATGCGGGCTAAATGTGATTGAATCAGAACTGTCTGTGCAGTGGAGGGAAACTGGGGCCATTCTGGATGGCACAAGCTTCACCGGAGATAAGTCAGAGGAAACATCAAAGCCAGAAACCGCTCGGTGACAGGCAGGCTCAGTGCAAAGGGTGGGAGGGAAGTGAGCGGGGAAACTACTACTGTTCACACACAGGAGATGAACGCTGCCGTGTGGTCACATCCGTGGTCCCGGGACTCAGGAGGCCGTGGCAGGAGGATTCTGAGTTTATGGACAGCCTGAGCTACACAGCAGGATTCTATCATGTATAGATGAGAAGTGTGTGTGTGTGTGTGTGTGTGTGTGTGTGTGTGTGTAATATAACACACACACACACACACACACACACACACACACACACATATATATATATATGAGAATGCATTAAAATAAAGGTTGATTTTCATATTGTATGAGCAGCTCTCATGAACCAGTAGATGAATGCAAATATCTAGTGGACTAGTAAGGTTGGAGATGGGGATGGACATACAAAGAACTGAAAACCATAGCAAATGCAGAAAAAGTATTGACAATCACTGGTCATTTTAAAGATCTACTTAAAACAGGTGACTTTCTTCTTATCGTGGCAAGGACTAAGAAGATAGGGAAGAACAAGGAGGCTGAGGGGCTCAGTGCAAAGGTTCACACCTGAGGATATGACTTCAAATCCTAAGCAGGACATGGTTCTACACACCTGTAACCCAGTGCTGGGGTTTCAGGGAGATGGGCAAGTGTCAGGAGCTGAAATGGTGGGCCCCAGGGTGTGTGGGTGTTCCCACAACCAAGACAGACACAACAGAGGGGGACACCTGGATACTCCTCTGGCTCAAACAGAAGAGTATACCTGCCCATGCATGTATACCACACATACATATACACAGAAAGATATACACACATGTATACACACATGTACGCCCACACTCACCAACACAGAGACATGCACACACACACACACACACACACACACACACACACACACACACACACACACACTAATATAGGACAATGGCCAAGCTGCTCTCCCTCGGCACAGAAACAACCCTTGTGCAAACATTCTGAGCTCTTCTCCCGCTTGCTATCTGGGGGACAGCAGGCTGCCCAGCAGAGGCCTGCAGGTGAGGACACTTTCTGCAGAGCCGAAGGAAGACAGCGGCAACACTCCGGGTACCGGAACAGGGAGCCGTCTCACCAACGGATGCTGCCAAGACTAAGCACCAAAACCGGACATCAAAAACCAAGACCTGGCCTGGAGAGATGCCTCAGCCATTGAAAGCAGTGGTTGATCTTGCAGAAGACCCAGATTCGATTCCCAGCACCTGCATGGCAGCTCACCACGGTTCATCGAGGGATCTGATGCCCTCATCTGACCTCCTCAAGCAGCAGGCATACACATGTGGTGCACAAATACACCAGCAAACCACAGACATATAATAAGTAAATCTTTAAGAACAGGAAAGACATGTCTGTGACACAAATGTGACAGTTCCTTGAAGTATAGTCTTTCATGATTAAAAGGGCAATTAACATAATTTAATTAGCCAGCAGTGGTGGTGCACGCCTTTAATCCCAGCACTCGGGAGGTGGAGGCAGGCAGATCTCTGTGAGTTCAAGGCCAGCCTGGTCTACAAAGTGAGTTTCAGGACAGCCAGGGCTGTTACACAGAGAAACCCTGTCTCATGAAAAAAAAAAATCTAATTTTTATTTTCTCACTTATTTTGTATGTCTTCTTATCTATCCATCATCTACTGACTTGATACCAGAAAAAAAATAATCTAGGAGGATCTGACCAGGAGAATGCTGAGGGTGGAAGGATGCAAGACACAGAGTTGGGGACGTGGAGGAGTCTGGGCTTTTGCATCTGGCTTTTGTCCAACAAGCCTGTGTGCTTCTCATAGCAGGAGAGGGTGGGGTGCGTCTCAAGCGCAGCCATCTTCTCTCGGCGTCAGATGTGAAGAGGCACAAATGGTTCCCCAGATTTATTTCCTAAAATGTCTGCAAATAAGCCTCAGTCAAATGAGGCATGCTTACTTTAGCGACAGCGAGCAGGCTGCCAGTCATCTGGAATCCCACTTCTCATCTCCAAGGGAGGAAAGGAAAAGACCCTTCCCCAGGTCCCTCTGAACCACATTAGAGACACAGAGACAGTCTTTCCAGTTGGGTCTCAGAACAGAACAGGCCAGGTTCTGACCTGGCCAAGGGGGCCCTGGACTCCCAGCGGACTCTGTGGTACTCCAGTTCTCTACTTGGAGATCCTAGGACTGCACCACACACACACACACACACACACACACACACACACACACACACACACGCACACACGCACACACGCACACACGCACACAAACACAAACACGAACACACACATGTGCACACTCATACATATACACACACACAGAGCAGCCCACACATCCTCTATTTCAACAAAATGCAGGGCCCTGTGGGCTGAGGGGGGGGGCGATGAAGCAGGAAGCCTGTGTGGGAAGGCCTGCCTGTGAGCTCTCATCTCCTGAGACACTCTCTCATCCCAGGGCTCATTATCTTCCACTCTCTGGTTTCCGGTGATTTTTTTCTACGGTATTTGTTTTCTCATTTGAGAGGGCTGGGGATGAGACCTGAGTCCTTTCCATGCTAGGTAAGTGCTTGCACTACTGTTAGGATCCTGCCCTCACTCTTCCGGGTCTGGCGTTTTACGTCATCAACGGGCTTGGGCGACTGAGTACCCACCTTAAAAAGCCGGGTGCAGACCCCGACACTCTCTCTCTCTCTCTCTCTCTCTCTCTCTCTCTCTCTCTCTCTCTCTCTCTCTCTCTCTCTCTCTCTCTCTCTCTCCTCCCGCCATCTTCCTTTCTCTCCAGCCTGGCTCTCCCCCCTCCTATCCCCTCTTTATTTCTAATAAAGCTGTTTGTAACTCTGGTAGTCGTGGCCATGGCCCGTGACTTTTCTCCCTGTAACCAGTGCCGTTTATCATAACCATCAACTACAAACCCAGAGAAACCCAAGGATTAAAGGGGGTCTAGGTTCCACCCAAGAGCAGCAGACAGGAAATGTCCCTCACCCATGTGTCACTGCTTCACACACCCAAATGGATGGTGCTCTTGACATGCCAGGCAGCCATGGATGCCAGGGTAGCCAAAATTTATAGGAACTGTCGGCCTTACATTCAGAAAAATCAACGGTAACAATGGCTGGAACTCAATCCCGAGATAAGGACAGCACTGCATCCATGAACTGTTGTTTCAATCCACAAGCGAGCATGTTCTAGCAAATTCTATTCCGTCAGTTACAGTTCACAGTGGGAGTTCACGGCAGAGCCAGTGCCGGGTGTGCAGAACTAAGTGGGACCCACACAAGCAACCCTTATTAAACTAAATGGGCTATTTAAAAAAAAATAATTTAAAACAGACATGTACCCAGGTGGGAACGGGGAGAAAGGTTCCATGAGTGGGAGGGGCCTAGGAGAGGAGAATGGGGTGGGCGGGACTGAAATACGTTGTATATGTGCATAAAACTGTCAAAGCGTAAGTGAAAATTATTTCAGAAAAATAATTATGTCTCGTCATTCTGAATTACAAAAGTGAAATTTTAGGACATGCAAACAAATACGTATATTGCTTTAGTTCTTAAACCCTTGAGAATGTCTTCCCCAAGTTCAATGCTCTATCACATAGGAAAAGGTTAGTGGTGAAGCACTGGTAAGTTAGGGTGTCACCCCAGAAGAGTTAGAGGTAACGGAGTTGGGGACTGGGGTGTCCCAGTGGGCGTTCCCAAGCCCTGAACAGCCAGGACTTTGGACACGGGGCAGACCGTGCTCAACAAACACGCCACCCGGCTGTGACTCGTGGCTCTGCCCTCCCTAGCTACACAGCCTTGGACTACCATTTCTTCTCCAGCCAAAAAGAAAAAGACGGGTGTGGGGAGGTGTGCTATTTGTCACCAGACCGACACACATCAGATGAGTTGTGAATATACTTGTGTGGCTCCTGATAGATTCTCAGTAGGCATCGTCTGGGGATCAATTAGTGAGAAACGTCTTCAGTAACTGGAGACTAGGAAGGGCCCCCAGCAGCGACGGGAGCTCGGGCTCAAAGCAGGTGCAAAAAAACCACTCCCGGGACAAAACGCTGCCCTACCAGCTGCTAAACCTCACCGTGAGATCTGCCGAGGCACAGATAGTAAGATTGCCACCACACCCCAAAAAAGGTCGCTGTAAGATCACAGATGTGTTCATTAACTTGACGGTGGTAATCATTCCACACCACACCGAAACAGCATCCGTATTAAACACAGCTGTCGATTATTCGTCAATAAAGGTGATAGTGAAGTCTTTGTGAAATAAGGAACCCATCTGAGCCCCACATTCTCCTTCTCCTGTCTGATCCATCGAGGTGTGAACAGGTGGATCTCCCACCAACAGGCCTCCCTTGCCTAATGGATTGTGTTCCCTGAGGCACAGACCAACACAAACCTTTCTCCCTGATGTGGCTTCTTGTCAAGGGTTTTTCAAAGCAATGAGAAGAGTAAGAAATACACAAATCACCACAAACATGGAAGGGACACAGAGCAAATAAACGCAACAGTGGGGGAGACTAAAGTAGTCTATCAATGAAGAAGGATGGGCAGGGGAGGAGGGGGGAGAGGGGAGGGGGGAGGAAGGAGGAGAGGGGAGGGGGAGGGGCAGAGCAAGGGGGACATCTGAAAAGGCAATGTTTTAGAGAAGAAGACATAAGAAAGGTCTGAGACAGGTGTAATATGAATAACTGAACAGAAAAGCAAGCAATGGAACAAGTACTAAAGCTGACAAGTCAAGAAATTATCCTGAAATAAAAATGGCTCAAATCTTCACAGTGAAATACCATACTCAGGACATCATCACAGGTGTCTATGATAGGGTTGGAAACTAGATTCAATCTTCATCACCAGCTTGACTGAATTTGGAATAAGAGACACACCTCTTCTGGGTTTGTGTGTGGAGAAACTCCCAGGGAGGTTTAATGGAAGGAAAAAGATTCACCCTTCATGCGGGTGCCATCCATGGACTGGAACCCCCATACTGAATAGGAAGCAGAAATAAGAGTCAGCCGAACACTAGCGTTCATCTCTCTCTCTGCTTCCTGTCAGTGGATGCCATGTGGCCAGCTGCCCCACGCCTCTGCTCCCAGGCCTTGATGAGACTCCACCATGACAGACTGTATCCCCTCAAGTCAGGACCAAAATAGGCCTTTCCTCCCCTAAGCGCTTCTTTCCAGGTGTTTGATCACAGCACTAAAAGGAGTGACAAACACAGAACATGGGTGCTGAGGAGTGGGGCGCTGCTGTAATAACCGTGAGTTTGGGAACCGTCCCTGTGAGTGGAGAAGTTTGGAACTATCAGCCTGAAATGCTCTACAGCTGTAAGGAGAGCTCAGGGGGCCACTCTAGTGAGTGTTTGGAAGACCAGAATGTGAACAGCAGTGCAGACAGGGAGACTGTGCCCCACAAGGATTCAGAGCAGATCAAAAAGGGTCGGAAAGAGGCCATTTGTGTTGTGTTCTGGCAACACACACACACACACACACACACACACACACACACACACACACACACACACACACACGCTTCCTACCCACATCCTGGCAATCCGAATGAGGCTGAATTCAAGAATGATGGACTAACTGAGTTGGCAGAGGAGATTTTGAGAGCATAGTGTTTAGGCTGTGGCATGGTTACTGCTCCCTGCTCTCACCCAGGTTCACAGTAAGAGAGCTGCAGGTGCAGCGGGAATCTGTGGAGCAGGCTGTGGGGGAGGGGTGCAGAGAAAGCAGCTGTCCTGAACCAAAGAACCCGGTACAAGTAAGGAGAAGCCTGCCACTCTGCCCTGGGACTGTGGGCTCTGTCAGCAGGCTCCCACTCATCAGAGGCCAACTTGTAAATATGCAAAATCATTTGAAAGGAGAGAGACTGAGCTTGGACTGCCCAGCTGGAGGGGTTTCCTGCCCCCAAACAACCATGGGGGGCAGTGTTGTCCTAGGTTCAGCTTTAAGGCACACAGAGCCCATGTACTGCGGTAGAATGGACCAGACTGCATTTTGAGCTGGCACAGAACTTGGAAGTGTTGTCAACTGGTGCCAGGTTTGGAGGTTTGCAAAATGCCAAGAGTTATTGACGTCTGGGAGGCTTGCATCAAAGTTCCAGAAAGCTGCTGAGGCCAGACAATGTGTGGCAGAGTTGGAAAGCGATGCCTAAGTCACAATAGCGACATCAGAACCATGTTAGGTGAGCACCACAGGCATGGACTGGATCTGGCCTGAGAGAGAGGTTATGTGTGCTCCTGGAGAGGCAGGGATAGCCATGCTCATTGGAATCCAGGTAATACCACTGCAAGACTTGGATGCTGGACATGGAGTTGCAAGGCCCTGTGTTTGCCTTGTTGGGTTTGGGTCTTGCTGTAACCATTCTTGGCTTGTTATGTCTCCATTCTACCCTTTGGAATGGGAAGGTTTTCTCTATGTATATTGGAGGTATGTAACTTATTTATTTTACACTTAAGAAATCTTCTTGAGCCGGGCGTTGGTGGCGCACACCTTTAATCCCAGCACTCGGGAGGCAGAGCCAGGCGGATCTCTGTGAGTTTGAGGCCAGCCTGGGCTACCAAGTGAGCTCCAGGAAAGGCGCAAAGCTACACAGAGAAACCCTGTCTCAAAAAAACCAACCAAAAAAAAAGAAAAAGAAAAGAAAAGAAAAGAAATCTTCTTGAGTCTCAGAGGAAACTTTGGGCTTTTGACAGTCTTTTTAGAAATTTTTAAATTACATTTTATTCATTTATTTTGTCTTCATGAATGTGTATGTGAGAGAAAGTGTGTGTGTGAGAGAGAGTGTGGGTACCTGTATGTGTGTGTGAGAGAGAGTGTGTGTGCTTGTTTGTGTAAGTATGTGTGCGGATGAGTAAGTGTGTGTGTATATATGTATGAGGGAGTGTATGAGTGTATATGTGTGAGAGTGTATGTCTGTCAGTATCACAGTGTGTGTATTGTGAGAGTGTGTGTGTGTGTGTGTGTGTGTGTGTGTGTGTGTGTGTGAGAGAGAGAGAGAGAGAGAGAGAGAGAGAGAGAGAGAGAGAGAGAGAGAGAGGAGTTCTCTCTTTCTACCATGTGGGTCCCAGAGACTGAACGAGATTATCAAGCTTGTAGAAGATGCTTTTACCAAATGATCCATCTCAGTGGCCTTAGACTGGACTTTTGAGCAATGTTAGGGATGTTAAGGATTACGGGGCCTTCTAAAGTTGGGCTGAATGAACAATGGATTGTAGTATGAGATGATCATGCTCTTTTGAGGCTAGGATGGAATATTATGATTTCAAAGCCATGTGTTTGGGTATCAGCGTGACAAGGTATATACTTGTGATGATTAATCAACTTAACTAGATTCAGAATCGACTAGCTTTAAAGGACTTGAACATTATTTGAATTTCTAAACAGTGTTTGAGACTACCTCTGTGGGACAGAAGCCAAACAATGTCCTGAGTGTGAGCCCTTTGCAAAAGGGTGATGTGAGAGATCCAACAGTCTGCCGCCACCGTGAAGTCCCTTCCTCACAAACTCAGCTCATGCTAGTGAAAAGCAGATTCTGATTAATAAAGGTGTCTAAAAGAAACCCTGGAACAAGCACAAATAAGTGAGTGAAACATTGCAGCATAAGAAGTGGAGTGGGATAAAATACACTTAACTCACCCAAGTGCCTTGCAATCCGTGCAAGCACTATGGAGAGAAGAGGCGACAGAGAGAGAATAATATGGCGCAGGAAAGACCAGGACCACGCCAAGGAAGACATGAAAAGTGCTTTACAGGTGATCTGGCTGAGAATGCAAATCAGTAAAACAAGGACTTGGTGACATGAGGGTAGCTTTAAAATGAGGTGGAAGGTGACACCACAAACTGGAGGAGAACTGGTAAGCCAGTTAGAAGTGCCAGAGATAAGCTGGACCGTGGCAAGAGCTGGATTGTAGGTGAAGGCGTTGGACGCCCATGGGAAAGACAGCAGAAAAACTGGAGAATAAGCTCATGAAAGAATGCAGAGACATAGATAGTAGAGACGGCCCAACATAAGGATGACTTGTACCCCTCATGCCCTAAACAAGACTTACTAAAACATAAACCAAACTACTAAAAACAATAACAACAACAACAACAACGAATCTTTGAAGAGTTGAATTTGCAAACAGAAAATGCACGGTATTCTAGAAAACTGCTGCAGAAGCCTCAATGATAGACATCCCCTGCTCTGCTACAGAAACTTGCTGCGAAGTTCTTCAGGCAGGTGGGGAGAGCCACCCATCACCAAGACGGGGGAGTAAGCAGGCCTCGGGCTTCACAGACAGGGGCCAGGGATCAGAGCAGGTGGCCTTCTGAAAGAGACGCTCGTCACTCTCAGTTATTACATCCAGCCATGATGGAAACATGGCTTCCTTGAGTTTCCCTGTGATTCCTATTCTGCTGATGCTCCCAAATGACAGAAAATTCTTGTAAAACGGCCAGTGAGCTAATCTTTGCGAGCATTCCCCTGCAATCACTCATTTTTATCCAAAGCATGGGTCGATGCCAGGGTGAGGATGACAGTGCTTACTTCTGAGTAGTGCCACACTGGTTTGGTGGCTTACCGCAGCCTTTGGTGTGGCTGCACTTGCCCAGTAGGGCTGCAGGGAATGAAAAGAGGTGATGACAAAACCATGCTCAGCAGCGTGCCTGGCACCTGTGTCCAAAGAGTAGAGACCTGGAACCTGCTCCTGGCAACCTGGGTTAGCAGAGCCAGCCCGGAGCCTGAGAACAGCAGCCTCTTGACTTGCTGGGAAGGCAGCACCAAGAGTCGTAGATGTGCCCTGAGGGGATTTGCAGAGCGGCATCAAGGCAAAACCAGACAATGAGGACAGGTGTTAAAGAAACCAGTCGCAGGGGGTGACCCTAAGTCAGGGGACTGAGAAGAATGTCCAAGAGACCCGAGTGTCCAGTTATGTGACTCAAACACTCTCCCTAAAGAAATGGGCCCCAGCTCTGTTGAGAACCGCCACCATCTGGACAGCTCCAGGCACCACGTTACTGAGGCTAAGATAAAGACTGTCACGGGAAAGCTTGCATCCACAGCTCCAAGACAGCCGCAAGCTCCTCTACTCAGTCCTCTTGAGTTGATTTCTTCCTCATTTACAAAACAGGCTTCACCATCCAAACTCTTTGAAGTTCAGAAGCAGCAGAAATAAGAACAAACTGCAGCCAGAGGATCTCATGTAAGGACAGTCTGTGAGTTCAGGGGATGTCCAGGTCCCAGATGTGTATTGACCCCATACACATTTCCATTGTGGAGATCAGTTGCCAGATGTGTGGGCGCTGGACTCCCTTAGTTCCTCTCCTTTTTGTGTGTGTGTGTGTGTGTGTGTGTGTGTGTGTGTGTGTGTGTGTGTACGTGTGTCTGTGTGTGTACATGTGTGTGTACGTGTGTGTGTGTGTGTGTGTGTGTACACATGTGCAGGTGCCCATGCAAGTGCAGGTGCCCACAGAAGCCAGAAGAGAGCATCAGGTCCCTTGGAGCAGGCGTTACAGGCAGGTATGAGGCGCCTGGCATGGGTTCCGGGAACAGAATTTGGCTTCTCTGTAAAAGCAGTGTGTGCCCTTAACCACTGTTCAGCCCCAGCCCTCTTCTTTCATTCAGCCTTCACGTTCTTTTAAAATAATGACATCATGGGTATCTCTGTGGTGGATACCTTTTTTCATACCGGGATGCATTTCCGTAGGGAAGAAAAGAGACATTACAGCCCTTAGCGACACGCTCGGGAAGGTCTTTACCTGGATTGGACAGTAGGTATCTGAAGTTCGTGTCGTTGCTTACACTGAGGTTCTTCAGGAAGGTGTTGTAGTCCACCGTGGCACTGCCGTCCAGGCTGTACTGTTTCAAGAGCCTGCAACACAGACGCTCACTCAAGTCAGACAGAACCACGGCGAGTCCGGACAGAAGCACGCCTCTTACACGGCCTGCTTTGTACTGGGCTGGCGCAGATTTCAATGTCATCCTAGCTCTAGCTGCCTCTACCAAGGAGACCATGGGAAACCCTGCTGCTGGGGTTCTCGAATACAGATGTCTGGGACTGGGGAGATGGCCTAGCCAGTGAAGCACCGGCTGTGCCAGAGCAGGACCAGAGTTCCAGCCACAGAACCTGCAGGAAATGGACCAGCATGGGGATGTGTCTGTAATCCCAGTGATGGGGAGGTGGAAATAGGCAGACTCCTCCCGACACTGGCCGGCCAGTTTATCCTCCTTGGGGAGGACCAGGCCAGTGAGAGGTTCTGTGTCAAAAAACAAAAAACGAAACAAAATGAAAAAAATAAATAAGAGGTAGGGCAACCCTTGAGGGCAATGCCCAAGGTTGTCCTTTGGACTCCAAATGCACTAACACACATACAGACTACAATCACAGACACCTGAGGGAGAATATTTTGTCAGCTTGTAGAAGGGCACAGACAGAGAATGGGACAGAACATCCAGGCCCCTTCTTGGGAATGCCCCAGATACACTTCCTACAGTTGTCTTCCCTTCCCTTGTCCTTCCCTTGGTTGGAAGAGAGAGGACACCAGACCCCAGGGCCCAGAGGCCACCTCTTCACTAGACAGCAGAAGCCATGCCAGCTTCCTGTAAGTAGAGACAGGGATCTGGGCAGTGAGCCAGTGAGAATCGCATTTCTGTAACCAGGGACCCCAGAGTGTGAAGGGTGCGGGGGGATGATTGTTTTAATTGACAGCAGCCTATCACCTCAAGAGACAGAAGCCTCCGCCCACAGAGGCACACAGTCTCCAATCAGCAAGTGGCCAGGGTGTCCAGCTGTTCTTGAAGCATTTATGGTGTTTACATTTAATAAGACTTTTTTTTTTCTGTTTGTTTTGAGACAGGGTCTTCCTATGTATCCCAGGCTGGCCTTGAATTTGCTATGTTCTAGCCCAGGCCTCCAAGTTATAGGTATGGGGCTACCACATCCAGCTCAGAACAAGAAAATTGAAAAACACGCACAACACCTGTCTGCCTCTAAAATACCCTGAGATAAATGAGATGCTTTGGTTTTTAATGTGTTTTCTATTATCCAGATCTGTGTGTGATAAACACTTTTTAGATGATTTCTGGGTTACTACATTTCTAAAAAATTCACAGTTTTTAAATGTTTGGTTATATTCTCCCCATATGTGTTGGTTTCTATAATTATCTAGTTTCATGCTTTCTCAAAATTTAGTAATTAATACTTGAAGTTATTTGCTATTTTTCTGGTCTCCAGATTGAACTGGGAGTACCATGTATCTGATTCCCACTTGCCCCTCTCTCCCCACTTTGATGAAGCTTCCTAGTGTCCAAATAGGAAAACTTACCCAGAAAGATGATGGCAGCCAGATGTTAACTCAGAGACTCCCTAAACAGCCCCTGAGCCCTGGTTCTGTGAAAACAGCCCAGAAACTCGAGACCCGGGAGGCAGCACCTGCCAGTGTCTTTCTAAGTCCTTCGAGGCTGCTGGCCAGCACGCTGTTCTAGCGAGGCAGGGGAGCCTGGTGAGTGGCTCACCCAGCACTGCAGACCTCCATGCAATGCAGCATCCCTGCATCCAGGCAACGCTGGGTTACAGGGAAATGCTGGCTTGGGTTAAGTCCCTGGAATCCCGTGCTCAGAGACATACTGCCTGCACACAGAGGACAGATGGAAACCCGTGGTAGTGTGCCCTGGAGAAAAGGCTTTAGAGACGAAGCCTGGCACTGAACAGAAAAGCAGGGTCTCCAAAGGCTTTTCACAGAGCTGGGGAGATGGTTCAATGCTGTGCAAGAAGAGGACACGAGTTTGATCCCCAGAACCCATATTAAAAAAAAAAAAAAAAACAAAAAAAAAAAACATCTGGGTGTGGTGGTACGTGCTATAATGCCAGAGTTGGGGAGGTAGAAACAGGTGAGTCCTTGGGGCTCACTGGCCAGCCAGTCTACCCTAGTCAGTGGAGTCTCAGGTCCCCCTGAGAAGTTACACTTGGAAATGCAAGGTGGTCAGCTTCCAAGGAACGAACATTGCTGCTAGCCGCAGGAAAATGTAATGGAATTCAGCTACTATCACAAAAGCTACTACTTAGAAAAGTCAAGGACTTCTCCAAAGGTCAAGTCATGGCTGAAGAAGTCTTGGTAATATTTTAGCTTTTGTATATATATTAGCTGGTTCCTAAGATGATTTTCTTGTGTGCTTCCAAGAACTCCTAATAGTGTATTTATCTAAAATGCCTATCAAGCATCCAAGGTAAAAAAAAAAATAACACCTGTCTCCTAGGTCAGGAGATAGCTTTATTTCTTGTGCTATTTAGGGTGAGACCCTCCTTTATTATACAACCTTACTAATAGACCCCTAACTTCTTAACTAACCATTTCTAGGAATGTAGATTGAGCACATAGATGCCCTTTTTGATATATTAACTGGTCATTGGCATTCAGTTGACCTCCTCTTTAAGAGCCCAATGGTCACTGCCTGAGGAAAATTCTTATCTGCCATAAGAATTCAAGCCTGGTGACCTTGCTCTGGCAGAGACTCACTATTGCTTGGGTTTAAAACTGAACACCTCAGAGACTTGAGAGGACTTAGAGGTATAAGGAGACGAAGAGGAATAAAGGAGTGGAGAACTCAAGGATGGAGAACGGAGAGGGATAAGGAGGATTTTGACCAGAGAGAATGTGTGGATGAGATGGAAGATGAAGAAGAGCCAGATGGGAAAGTACGAGCTGGGTAAGAACGAGGTGAGAAGGACCTAGATGAGGCAGAATTAAGACGAGAGAATTAAGATAGAACTTAGAGGGAATAGTAGATAAAGGTAGAGAGAAATCAGGCAAGAAAGGAGCTAGGCACGAGAACAGAACTGAAGCTGTGTAGATCTTATCCCAGAGGAATAAAGTAGATGGACAAAGAGCTTGGTGTCCTTAGATTCTTTTCCCCAAAATAATTCTCGCTGTTTGTAGTTTCTCTCCTGAGCCCCTGGAAGTATATTACTAAGGCTTGTCCTTTTAATTTTATACAAGAGAACATGGCTGCCTTCTAGCTTCCACATGCATGTGCACACACACATACAATAAATATTTCTAAAAGTTTTCAAAGAGAGAACTTGGATGAAATTGTTCTTAAGACATAAGTATCCCAGAGACTCAAACTCTGGGTGGCAAGGCCAAGATGGGTGCACAGCCTGCAGAAAGCAGCAGGCAAGTGGGGTTCCCTGGGGGCTGAATTTAGGGAGAAGGGGGACCCCCAGTGAGCCCTTAAGCCTTTCCAGCATCACCACCTGGAAAAAAAACCCTTCTAGGCAATCCTGGCTCAGGCTGGCCTTCTGTGGTTTGCTTGACTACGGGGCTGCCCATAAATGACTTCACATAGATTCAAATACTTGAGCCTGGAGAAAGATGGAATGTGGGATGGAGTGATCCAGGAAGGGAAAATCAGTGTGTGGGATGCTGGACAGTGCTGACGAAGCTGGTGGGGAGTTCATCTCTGGCCGTGGGTGTTGTATAGGCTGAGAGGTGTCCTGCAGGAGAACAGCAACTGTCTAGAAGTTGTAACAGTATCCTGGGTCGCCACAATCGTGACACTGTCCAGCGAGATGAGCACCTGCCACATGCAAGCCTATCACGGGCATGCCATAGACGCTACATCGTGGCTTCATCCCCATGCTGTGTGGTGGGTTTCTCAGTGCCTATCCCATTTCCCACATGTGTGCATGTGTACGAGTGCATGTGTGTTTGCACGATCATGCTGGCGAGTGGGGGTGGGTATGTGTGTGTGTGGGTGGAAGGTGACCAGAGGACAGCCTCCTCATCTGTTGCTCTTCAGGTGCCATCCACCTGTTTTTGCTGTTTTCTTTTGTTGGCTGAAACAGAATCTCTCAGAGGCCTGGAACGCAAACACAGGCTAAGCTGGCTGGCCTGTGAGCCCCAGAGAGACACCTGTTTTTTTTCTACCTCGCACACTCTGGGTCTACAAGCACATGCCACGACATCCTACTGTTTTCCTTCTCTTTAACGTGGTTTCTGGGGATCAAGCTCAGGTCCTCACACCTGCAAGGCAAACCCTTTCCCTAGCCCACTCAACACCTATTTCTTTATCAGAAAACTGAGTCCTGGCAACATCTCGGTGTCCCAGGATCAGGGAATGTCACGCACAGCCTTGACTTCAGAGCCTAGCCATTCCTACCAAGCACCAACTGCAGACGGTACACAGAAGAAAGCCTCTAGAGAAAAAACGTTAAAAGCACGCTGTGCATCCTGCTCCAAGCTGCAAAGGGCAAAGTCAACATCAAAGCGGCCGTGGGTAACAGTGTCTTCCGGGGCCTCGATAAGGAAGGCGCTGAAGGCCCTGCAGAAGCCAGCTCCTTTGAGCCTCTGTGTGGGTCCACGGGAACCAATTCTATTGTGGGACATTGTTCGGGCCACGGTGTGAAAACAGCATTGTTTCTGGGGCTTGAAAGAAATCGCGAATAGAAATTTGTGGAGTTCTTTATTATTCAATACTTAAGAGATGGGGAAACAGGCAGTAACTTTTTTTTATAGATTTACTAGGTTGGAGACTGCAGCGCCAAACACAAGGTTTATTGTCAAATAAAAACCTGCTTTGTTTCTGACGGCCTGTTTTAGAAGAGGCCTGCCTCCGCGCTGTAATTGCACGCACAAAATTATTTAATTTGTTTTGTTTGGATCTTATTCTGGACACTTTCCCAGCCAGAAAGGATGTAAAAATTAAAACATCTATTATGCCTTTTATATTCTGAGGTAGGTTATAAAGAGGAAGAAAGAAGAAACATATTCAAGAGTGGGAAGGATCCATTTTTTTTTTTTAAGTCTCTGGTTGTGAGCCCCATCAGAGCTACAGTCACATGTCCTCTGTGCCACCTTGCTCTGGAGAAAGCCCCTCTACTGCCTGCAGCCCTGACCTTGTCTTTAGGAGATACGACAAAAGCCACAGTGACCCCTCGTAACAGCAGCCTGTAACTCCAGAGCAAAGCTGTATGTACTCTTAGCCTCTGCTGGAATCATAATGGATTGGTGCTTTGGGAGCAGCCTGAATGGTCCAGGCATCCCAGAGTCACTAGGACACGAGCCAAGGTCCACCAGTGGGTGCGTGAAATCACATGACACCAAACCATCTATCTACATATGTACACACATGTGTCTGTTAGTGTGTTATGTATTAGGTTTTCCCCTATTAATTTAGAAGCACACTGGGATCCTTTAAAAGGGGGACAAGACAGCATACTCTGTGATAGACGGTATACAGAACACACGAACTATTTATTTTAGGACTGTTTTACTGAGCAGTTTCGGACCAGTGAACTGTGGGTAACTGGCACCCCAGGAAGCAGAGCTAAGGCCCAGGGCAGCCGCTGTGCTTAGAGAAGAGGCTGGTTGGGAAAGGGCAGGAGGAGGGCACCCTCTCAGCTGGGCTCTTCAGAAAGAAGTGCCACAGGGCCCTCCTGCAGCGCTAATCTCTCAGAACTCACATGGCGCAGGGGACAAGCATCTGCCTCCTCTACGTGGTCCCGAGTCCACACCACGAGTGCTGTGGTGTAGCGTGAGTCGAGAGCAGGTGGCAGCATCTGGCAAGTGCCAGGAAGCAGATAAATGGCTTTGTGTTAGTCCCCATCCTCTGTCACAACCTGCTGCCCCCGGTAACAATGTCCTCAAAGGAAAAGGATGTTTGAGCCATTACATGAGGAGGCAGAGCCCATGCCGGACACCAACAGATGAGTCAATCTCTCCAGTGACCCCTTCTCCTCCTTGCCCCGGGCCTGGAGTCAAGCTCACTATGAACTGGAAATATACAGGATGGGGACACTAAGCAAGAAAGAGTGGCGAGAGGTGATAGGGAAGTCAGTGACCTGTGTTCAGATCTGAAAGCCCACTCAGGGAGTAAGAGACCCTAGGTCCCACTTTGGAGAAGTCACAGCCTCAGGGACTTGGGGGAATGTCCAAAATGAAGAGGGAGGGAGGGAGGGAGGGAGGGAGGGAGGGAGGGAGGGAGGGAGGGAGGGAGGGAGGGGCCCAGCACCCTGCCTTTGTCTTTTCACCCTGGCCCCGGGTGCAGGGTCATCATACCCTCTCTGGCCCGGCCACTCACATCTTGTACTCCTCATCCCTCATCTTCAAGCAGAATGTTTCCAGGATCCGTCTCAGCTCCTGGGACTGCATCATGCCTGTGTTGTTGACATCGATGAGCTGGAAGGCCTTCTTTATGGTCCTCATGTTTCGGAAGATCTGTGTAATAAAGAGGGATTTTGGAAAAGTCAAGAGGCCCAATGGTGAAAACTCGCATGCTAACAAAATATGTGGACGCTTTTTTTCTTTATTTTTTTTACTACTTCTTGTAAAATAAAATGTTTTCAAAGATTCTCAGCAGTACACATTGCACAATGACATCTTTGGAAAAAAAGGAACATTTTGCATATATTGAGAGTTTGCAAGGCAATTGTCTCAGTAAATGGTCTTAGTAAGTTTTAAAAAAATCTCTTTTTAATGTAAAGCAGTAAGTCTCATACACAATTCATCCTCTTTTAGGGCCGCATGAAAAATCTTTTTTGTTAATTGATGCTGAAAACCTAGTCCTGGCATAGTGGACGCGTGTGATTTTTTTGCTTTTCATGGCCATATGCGAACTATTTTTACAGCTAGCTGGAGAATCTGACGCTCTATTTCAACCTCTCAATTTTTTTTTTTTTAAGATACCACAGAAAAGTTTTGCCACGATCTCTGAATTCAGCAAATGAGAGTCACCATGTGGAGGTGTTTGGTGGGGCCCCTGGAAAAGATGCAAGGGCAGGGAGCAGGTCTTCATGCTGATTGGACTTGTATAGGGTTCATCTGAGAACTCAGGGTCCCACCAAGTCTGCATTTTCAGATAGAGTAACTGAGGTCCCGGGAGGTCTGACTCAACAGCACACAGCTAGACAACAGGGTGCCATGTTCCAGCTCCAGCCTGTCCTTTCAGGACGGTCCCCTGAAGGAAGTCTAGACATGCAAATACAGTGTAACCAGAAGAAAAAAAACAACTGAGTGAGGGCCAGATACCGGGAGGGCAGCGGCAAGGGCCTTCAGAGGAACAGAAACACGTCTGGTTGGTGTGGTCTGGGAGGCTTCCTGCAGGAGGGGGTGCTGAGCCAGCGGGGGTGACTCCAGAGGGGGACAGGAGGGACAGGCACTGCCAGTAGAGAGAGAAACTGTGTGAAGGCTGGATCCTAAGGGAGCTCATTCTCCATCAGAGGAATGGACCTGCCGTGTCTAGCCTGGATCCTAAAGGAGCTCATTCTCCATTGGAGGAATGAACCCCGCCATGTCCAGCCTGGATCCTAAGGGAGCTCATTCTCCATCGGAGGAATGGGCCCGCCGTGTCCAGCCTGGATCCTAAGGAAGTTTAGCAAGCCTCAAAAAAGGGGGAGAACCACTAGACAGCAAGTGGGCTCCCCTTTCCTCAGCGTTTTCCCCATATGTTCCTAGGCTGTCCTAGGCTGATGGAGCCTGGCTTACCCATAAGGCAGCCCCTCTTACAGCCCCTCCAGGGCAGCTGTCTTCCATCCTTGGCCTGAGGAGTCAGGCCGGGTGGGGTGAGTAGTGTCCTGGAGCTGCGTCCAGTCCTTGAGTCTGCCTCACCCTGGCTACTTGTCCCTCCATCTACTGCTACACACACACACACACACACACACACACACACACACACACACACACACACACACACACACACACACTGCATCACTGGGAGACTCTCCCGCCACGGTCGTGTGAGTCCTGTGCGTCTGTGTAAGACCATCCTTCGGACACCCAAGCACACTTCCAGAAGCCATGGCTTCTACTCAAGCTCTGTGCCGTCTTAGTACCAACAGCCACTGACCCTGCAAGATCAAGGCACTTGTCCCCTCTGCTTTCTAGATCACTGCCCCTTCCACCGCCCAAAGCCCACTGGCCTCCACCCGAGTGGGCCCCTCACTTGCAGTCCCAACCCTCTCCTCTGTGTCCTCCCCACTTATTCTTCCTCATCAGCACCCCTCAAATGCATGATCCCCCTTCTCCCTACCTCTTCAACCCTGAATGGGTCCAGCCCATGGCCTGTCCCATTGTGTGTGTGTGTGTGTGTGTGTGTGTGTGTGTGTGTGTGTGTGTGTGTGTGTGTGTGCTTAAGTGCAGGTGACCACAGGAGCAAGAGGTATCAGATCCCCGGTACAGGCAGCTGTGAACCACCTGTTGTGGGTGCTGAGAATCAAACTCCAGTCCTCTGCAAGAGCAGTACATACTCTTAATGGCTGAGCCATCTCGTCAGCCCCTTTTCCAGACTCTCACGTGCCAGTAAGCGATTCCTATTCCCTGAACTCGGACCCCTCATCCTACCAGGACTGGGTGCTGCATTCTGATCCTTCTCTACCACCATAGTATGCACACATACACACACACATGTGCACACACACACATGTGCACACACACACACACACACACACACACGGTGGGGGGCACATATGCATACGCACACATACATATGCACACAGGCCTACAACGTTCATACACCTCTTTCAACTTTTAAAATTTTGCTGCCAGTGCTGGGGATGGAAGCCATCACTTGGCATACACTAGGCAATTGTGTCCCCATGGGGCCACTCCCCAGCCCCATTCCTACCTTTCTTCACACTTTCCCAATCATGGAGCCCTGCCCCACCTTGCCAGGCTGTCTGTCTGCCTTATGGAGAACATAGCTGAGCCCAGAAAAGAACATCCAACTGCCTATCTGTCACACGCCAGTGACCCTCAGATTTCCCAGACTGGAGCCCCTCTTCTCACGCCCTCCCGCCCCGTGGATGGCAAGTACACTGCCTTCTCTCTACACTCATGCACACCTAGCCCTTCTGGATGGCCCCTCAGCACTTCCCTGCACTTCTAGAAGAATCCTTGGAAGCTCACAGGACCCTTGTCCCTGCGGTCCTCCAGAACACATTAGCAACACTGCAGGAGAGCTTTCTCCCTGCTAGTCCTGGGGTCTAGGGTGCCACTGGGTGGAATAAATGTTCATGCTCAGGAAACATTAGAAAGAAATGAGTGACTGGATCCTTCCTGCCTGCTTAGGGGGAAAAAAGCCATATGCTGGGGGAAGCCTTGTGGTCTAGCTGCAAGGGCCTCCTCTGACCAACCAGGGCTCTGATTGCTCTGGCCCAGTTAATGACCATGACATTTGTACGGTATCCATATGAGGACGGCCATCACAGGATCACCAGCTGACAGCTGCAAGCCACATACTGAATTCACCACAGCCCACTGTCTTCTAACAGCCAAGGCACATGGGTGACCCGGATCATACCCCAGATTGGGACTGGAAAGCACAGACTACCCTGCACATCTATCTATCTTCCGATCCATCCCTGAATCTAAAGATGGGGCTCCAGATACCCACAGCAGTTGCTCCCAGAGTCAAGAAGAACTGTAATGTCCTCTCTGCTGCTAAGTCCCTGTCCACCTCTTCTGGGAATGCGGAGGAGGACAGGAATGACACCCTGCTTTACAGCCCCATGGCAACCCATATGGGTCCCCTGCGTGGAGAGCCGCAAGCCGCAAGCCTGGCACGGAGCTCACACCCACCAGAGGTACTTCTCCAAGTTTCCTATCACTTGTCAGACGCAAGTTTGGCACCAGCCACAGAAAGGAGCTACAGATGGTAAGACTTAGCAGAGGCAACAGAGCGAGGGTCCTGGTGAGCAGGACTGGTCGGCATGGGGGTGGGGGGGAGAGAAAAGGACCGAGAAAGCAACCACGGGCCCAGCAACATGACCAAGCTCCGTTCACGCTTCCCTGCCCCAACATCACCCCTCCCCTGCCAGCGTGAGTGACTTGGAATTCCCGCAGGTCAGGAGCTCTTCTCCGTGCTGGAAGACTGCAAGGCCCGGAATGACCCCAGCCTCTCTCTCTCTCCTCCTCCTTCTGCTCCACCTTTACCCTTGCTCGCAGTAGCAAGCAAGTGCACACTTTTGCAGCTCTGGTCTCTTCTGCTGGCCAGCTCCCTACCTGCCCTCACCACCGGCCAGCTCCCTACCTGCCCTCACTTATGACTTGGGCACACAGCACCTGCTCAGAGAGATGCCTGAGGACACCATCAGCCTTCAACCTGCTTTGTTTCTCCCTGCACGCACCGACACCTGTGTCCCCCAGCGTACGGCTTCTAATCTGCTATGGTACTTTTGGGGCTTAATACTGCCTCAGTTTACCATGCTGTAACTATCGCCCTGCCCTTGTCCATTGCTGTCCAATGAGGCAGGGTTTGCTTTTCTGTTGCTGTGGGAAAATACTCTGACCAAAAGCTCTTTAAGGAGGAAAGGGTTTCCTTCAGTTTCTATTCTCCAGGTCCCAGTCCATCACTGAGGGAAGTCAGGGCAGGAACTGAAGCAGGAACATGGAAGAAAACTGCCCATTGGCTGGCTCTTTGGCTTATGCTCTGCTGCATAAGGACGGTGCTGCCCACAGAGGGCTGGGTCTTCCCACATCAGTGATCAGCTAAGACAATCTCTCACAGACACAGCCAGTCTGATTCAGGAAATTCTTCAGCTGAGGTGCCCTCTTCCCCGGTGGCTCTAGGTTGTGTTGGTTGACAATAAAAACTAACAAGGGAAGTCTGGTACCTCCATCCAGCTTCCCAAACCCCTCCTCCGCCTTGTCACTGCCCCCCGATGCTGACCTGGATATCTGTGCTACTCTGGCCAGAAGGGGATGCGCAGCCTCCCGTGGAGGAAGGAGGGCCGTGTCCACTCCCTGTCTGACTCTGCTCTCTGTTCCAGCCCTTCCCAGGGCCCCGATGTCACTCTGGGGAGGAGTGGGTAATAATTACAAAAGGAGGGGCTGCTACTCCTGGCTGCCCGGTTCAAAACCACCCTTCTCAGGAAGGAAGGTCTGGACCTCACGTCTTCCCCAGCAGGTCAGCCTTCCTGATGGGTACCTCTGTGCTGGCCTCCTCCCAGTGGAAACCTAACTTTTACACAGGTATGCAAACCACTGTCTGCCACACAATTTTACATACCTGCAAGCTAAAATCGGCTTTAGCAGTTTTAAACAGTTGGGGGGGAAATCAAGAGGAGAATCTTCTACGTGTCATGTGAAGTAATGTGAATTTCCAATTTCAGTGTCCACAAATAGATGCAAAGGATTCTGCCATACCCGCTCAATTACATATTGTTGGGGCTGGTTTTCCCTACCAGGACCCGGGCAGCAGGCTGGAAAGATGCTGGGGACACAAAGACCAGATATAGTCCACCCTCCCTGGCCCCTCGCAGAATAAGATCACCAGGCATTCTGCTCTCCTGTCCACACATCCCTTGCAGATAGCTGTATAGTGAAGGCATTTCGGGGGAGATGTAGGCACAGAGTCCACGCGTAGAGGATTTAAGCAGACCGCTGAGAGCCAAGTGTGGTGGGACTCCAGTGGCCGAGGCAGGTGGAACAGGTGGAAGGCCACAGGTTTGAGACCAGCCTGGGCTATGTACTGTCAAAAAAGAAAAAGTAGCATTTTTCCCCTCTGTGGAGGTTCACATCTGTAATCACAGCACTTGGGAGGCACAGCCAGGAGATCAGGAGGTCAAGGGCTACAAAGACCCAAACATTGCCGAAGACAGAAATATGCCTGAGAGGTTTTTGCCAAGAAGCTGCCCCTACGAGTTTCTTTCCTGATCATCCCCTGGCAACAGACCTCATCCCAGCTCCACCTCAGCTCTCCCTGAGATCTGTGTAAGGTGGCATGCAGTCAGGAGGCCCAAGTTTGTGCTGTTCCATCCAGCCCCTCCCTGTGCTCCAGCCCACTCCTTACTCTTCCCCACATCCCCCTTTGACCTAACCTAATCTTTTTTTTTTTTTTTGGTTTTTGGATACAGGGTTTCTCTGTGAAGCTTTGTGCCTTTCCTGGGTCTCACTCTGTAGACCAGGCTGGCCTCGAACTCACAGAGATCTGCCTGCCTCTGCCTCCTGAGTGCTGGGATTAAAGGTATGCACTACCACTGCCCAGCTCCCAACCTCTTTCATATCCTACCTAGCCCTTGAGGGTAACCCATGCTGGGCCCTGAGAGCCAGGCAGTATCTGACTCACTCAAGGTCCTCGGAACACAGATCCGGATTAAAGATACAAAGCACACAAAATTCAACCAAAGTCCCTGAGCTCTTCCACCAGGAGAGATAGTCCAGTGTTCTGAAATGTGGTGCTGTAAACCAGGGTTAAAGTAGTAGATGATGACTAGGTAGCTAGCTGTTGGACAGATAATGGATGGGTGGAGGATGGAGGATGACAGCTGGATATATGGGTAGGTGGATGGCTAGATGGATTTGGTAGATGGACTGATGGCTAATGGCTGACTGACTGACTGACTGACTGTATGTATGTATATATGTATGTATGTATAATTAGGTAGGTGAACAGATGGATTTGTGGGTAGATTAGTGGGTAGTGGTAGATGCCTGGCTGGCTGGTTGACTGATGAATGGATGATTGGGTGGGTGGATGGGTGGATGGACTGATAGTGGCTGGCTGACTAGATGGATGGGTGATGAATGGAGAATGGGTGGATACAAGGGCAGGTGGATGTATGATGGACAGCAGCTGGTTGGCTGGCTGATAGATGGATGTTTGAATGAGTGGATGGATGATGGGCAGGTGATTGAAACATGCATAAAGAATAATCTGGGTGATCTAAGGGAATCTTGAATAAATGGGTAGATCCCCACAAGCATGGCAGACAGGCACTTCATTCCCCTTAGACTTGGAGACCTGCTCAGCATCCTTTTGGTAAAGGAACTGAGGGCAAGTCCAGTGAAGGGGCCGAATAACGGCAGTCGCCTCCCTGATGGTGGCATGTGCACAGACAGGCCACCTGAAGTCTCCGTGGGTGGAGTGGACACCAGGAAAGGCAGCAATCTGTGCTCTCCTGTTCCCGAGGGCTGCTGGTGAGGGGAGAGGCCCCATCAGTGGGAGCAGGTAGGGCAGCTGCCAGACATGGGGGCTGAGAGGTCAGAGAGGACAGAGCTCGGCACCCACACAGTTCTGAAGCTCCACAAGCGTGGACCTAAGACTTCACTGCCCGGAGAAGGCACTATCCCTGCCCCCATCACAGACTCCATGACCTGAGAACATGGGAAACACCAGTCAGAGACAGGAGAGACAGAAGCCCAGTCCAGGAGGGCATCCTGTACTGCTATATTACAGAGACCTCTGACCCTCAGGCCTGCACTGGCCTGGTTTACATCTACATGTGACCAGAAAACCAGGAGACCCACCAAAGGCATCCCTCAGCGACCAAAAGGGGAGATCTGTGTGGGCCTGCAGAGCAGTGTGAGGAGGAAAATCCAACTGCTTCCTATTTGTCCCCCACTGAGCTCAGACAGCTCCGTAAACTGCCTGCAGTGGATGCGTTATTACTCGTTATTACTCTGCGGGGCTTTGTTCCAAATGCTTTGTACACAGTATGAGCTCTGGGAAGGAAAGCCGCAAGCCCAAATAAATACAGCCACCTAGATTGTGTGTGTGTGTGTGTGTGTGTGTGTGTGTGTGTGTGTGTGTGTGTGTGTGTGCAGGTACATGTACATGCACAGGTATAGGGAGGCCAGAGGACAAGAATCACCTCAGGTGTCATTCCTCAGGAGCCATTTACCTTGGGTTTTGAGAAAGGGTCTCCCTGGCCTGGGGCTGGCCAGTCGATGGGCCTGAAGGAGCCGCCTGCCTCTGCCTGGCCAGGACTGGGTTTACCAGCACATGCCATCACGCCTGGCTATAAGCACCCAGACTTCGAAGAGGCAGAGAGCAGAAACTTTCCTCTCTGGATCCTAGACTCACTCTACCAGCCTGGCTACGGGGAGGCTCTTGCTGGAGCAAAACTGCAGGTTTCCCTGATCTTTGACCTACTGCCAACAGGTCTCTCTCTTGGAGATATCTCTTCCTGCGGAGTTCTGACAGAAGGGGGTCAAGAGCTGCATACAAAGAAGTGTGTGACACACACACACACACACACACACACACACACACACACACACAAAGGGGGAGACAGAGAGGGGAGAGAGAGAGAGAGAGAGAGAGAGAGAGAGAGATGGGGGAGGCAGCCTGCAGACGGAGCCCCAGGGCGGGGAGCAGCTCCTGCCCCTCTCTTGGCTCCCTGCGGTGTACAAGAGAGTGCTCAGCAGCCACTGCTGTCCGTCTGCCACCTTTCTGTCACTGCCACCAAACTCGTTTCAAATTGAACAAGTGAACATTTTGAAATGAGACCGCAAAAAAAAAGAAGGATCCCTCTTACAATAAACACATCAATGCTCATTTTCCTTATTATTCTACTTTTGGCTATTTTGTATAAAATCTTTAATTAAAGTTTTTCTTTGAAATTGTCATTATCAACCCAGAAGAAAGGAAGGGGGAGAAAAGAACAACACAGCTGTGCAGATATGAAGCACTACTCGGGGCTAAATGAACTGGAACGGAGTAGGCGCTTGACGGTTATGTTCTGAGTTTTGGCTCCACGTTCTCAGCAACGCAGTCTGACTTGTCACTTTATATCGATTCCATCTGTTTACACTCTGAGGAGTATTGGCTTCCTACCGTGAACATTTCCTATTTACCAGCTGGTAGAGATGAGCCAAACCAGATAGGAAAAAATTAGACTGCATTCAGAGCCTCATAAACACAGACTCTCAACTCGGGGACGTGTGGGGGAGTGGCGGCCAGGCATCGCTCACCTCTAACAAAGCCCTTGCCTCCCTGCCTGTCTGCCTGAGAGCCCCTGGGCTCTCTTCACTGGAGCGCTCATCCCCACCCCACCCCACCCCCACACACCCGTGGGCACAAGACGTTGCATTTATTTATTGAGCATATGCATACCCTGACTCTACCCAAACTGAACAAGCTTACATAAAAAGACATCTGAATGGGATCCACGGAAATGGAGAAAAGAGGGCAGACAAAAAGAGAAACTCAAATGCAAGAGACCCAGAAGATGCAGTTCCTGTGATGGAACAAAAACCTGGTTCTGACGTCCCCACGGGGAAGTAAAGAGGGAGGCTTGCTGCTGTGTACTCTGTGGACACACACAAAGCCTACAGTTCATTTTTGTTGTTTGTTAAGATGCTCACCCAACACAAAACTTAGAAGACCCATGACAAGAAGCCCATGCATGTCTACCCAAGGACCCAAGGGTGCCAGGTCTCCTCTTCCCTGTCTCTCTTTTCTTTCTCTTTCTTCCTTCTCTTCTTTTAAAAGGTTTTTTGTTGTTGTTGTTGTTGTTATTGTTACTGTTGCTAAAATATAGTCTCATTATGTAACCTTCGGCAGGCTTGGAGGTTACAACATAGAGCTGACCTTGCACTTAGAGCAATTCCCCCTGCCTCTGCCTCCCGAGCCTTGGCATTAAAGGCATGCACCACCATGCCTGGCTCTCTTTCTCACGCAGCCTACATTCAGGGCAGTATCTCTACTCAGGCAGAGACCCCAGCTCATTCAGGACACAGCCTCACAGCAGGGAAGACTGGGCTGCCACCCCTACCTGGCACCCACTCTTGGCTGCATGTCATTGGAGAAGGCCTTGCTCAGAAGTAGGCAAGCACACCCAAGGGAGCTGCTCGGGAAAAGTTTTCTGATGGGCCCAGCACTGGGTACTGCCAAGACCTGAGCCTCCTGAATATGAGAAGCCCAGAATCCTGTCCAAAACAGACAAGGACAAGCCCTATCGTCTCCCTTGCCATGTCCCAGACAGTTCTTCTGCCTGCCAGTTCCTGGGCAACACACAGAGAACAAGAATGATGCCCTGGCAATGCCCGGGTCTCTGCAGTGATGCCCGGGTCTCTGCAGTGATGCCCGGGTCTCTGCAGTGATGCCCGGGTCTCTGCAGTGATGCCCGGGTCTCTGCAGTGATGCCTGGCTCTCTGCAGTGATGCCCGAGTCTCTGCAGTGATGCTCGGGTCTCTGCAGTGATGTCTGGCTCTCTGCAGTGATGCCAGGCTCTCTGCAGCAGCTCCTAAGCTGCACTTTGTCAGTGTCTCCATGAACCCAGAAGAAGGAAGATGTGGCAGACTCAGGGGACCAAGTCCATGGACCTAGTGACAACTGGATGTGGAGAGTGAAGGGAAGGAGAGGCAAGATGGAGCCCCACATCCAGCATGGGGAGCTGGACGGATGAGACGGAGAAAAGCGTGTGGCACAGCTTGGGCGAGAGCCTAGGTTCACTCAGGGCACACTGAGCCATGAAAGCCTCGTCTTCTCCCTTCAGCCCCTGGACACTTTAGTCCTGGAAAACTGTTCCAGGTAATGTCTTCACACCCCACTCTGCCTTCCTCCCTTCTGACTGCTCAGGCTGAGGAGTGTGTGGTAAACACAGGCCCCTGGAGTCTTGCTCTTCTTCAGGCCAGGCTCAGCCTGCCATCCACTGTGCTCTAAGGCATCCAATGGTCATAGCCCTTCCTCCTCTGACGAACCCACAAGGCCCAATATCCATGTCCTTCATCTGGCTTCCACATAGCAACTGACATTGACTTATTCAAAATTAAATTTTCTCATTCAAGGTGCCGTGGTGACCAGTGAGAAATAAAATAGCACCCCTCATCAGGGAAATTTCTCTCTGCAAGAGACAGCGATCACCACAGAAAACCACAACCAATCAAAGTGCAGCGCTGCGGAGCACAGCTCCACAAAACAGCACCTGCACCCAAGACTCCGGGGAACATTACCGAAAGGGGGCGGGACTGTCAGAGCAGAGGCCTGCAGAGGTTGCTAGGAGATGGTCTCTCCCTGGAATGTCAGAAGCTACACCCATGAAGTTTCACCCACATAACGGTAGAAACATGAACTGAACAAGGACAACACCAATAAACATGCTAACGTGGAGCGGGGAAAGCTCCCAGGGCCTCAACCCTCCGCGAAGAACTACAGGCGGCTAAGGAATGCTGAAAGAGGAGCAATGGCCTTCTCCAGGGAAGAGTACACCAAGTGGTCATCCAGTCATTCCACATGGCCAGCCCTGGAAATACATGAACAAATAATACACAGACTTAGCAAGGTGTACTTACACATTTGGAGATATGTGCGTGTGTGCGTGTGCGTGTGCGTGTGCGTGTGTGTGTGTGTGTGTGTGTGTGTGTGTGTGTGTGTGTTTTATATGCGTGTATGTATTTTATATGCATGTATGTAACAACAATTAATGAAAAAAGAGGCCATGAATTTGAAAGAGAGCAAGAAGCATATGGAAGGGCTTGGAGGGAGGAGAGAGAAGGGGGAAATGATGTAGTTACATTATAAGGTCAAAAAAAAAAAAAAAAAACCCAAAACCCAAAACAGACCACCATCCTCTACCAGGGCTGTGTTCCTGCATCGATTTTCCGTGTCGGGGGAACAAGGATCAAGTCTTAGTCTTGCATCGCCTGTCACTACCTGGTCCCCATACACCAGCACACACTCAGCAGATACAGCCCAATAAGAAAACATGGTCCATAGCTTCAAAGGCCTTCTCATGGGCATCCCAATTCCATTTGGTCCCCTGCAAGGTTCCCCCATAATACTGCGCACAGCCACACCTTCACACCTCTCTCCCGAGGGCCATGCCCTCACACCAGAGACCTTCAACGCGGCCCCTTCCTGTCCCACGCATTAGAGTTGACATCTGGCCTTCAGCGACTTCTTTTTCCCTGGCCTCGCTTTTGAAAGAGACCTGACTCATTTGCCTTGAGATCACAGCGACCTCAGAGCAGCCACAGGCGTGTCTTCTCTCTACACCCAACCCTGTCTCCTCTGTGCCCAAAACAGTCTCCCAAGCCATTCTCACCTTGCCTGAAAAGCTAGCCATGTCTGAACTTGAACCCCATCTGCCTTCAGCATCAACGGTCCCTGACCAAGTGATGTGAGCTGTCCTCTATAACCGCAGCATCTAGTCGGCATCTGCTGAGTGTGTGTCAGGGGCCAGGAGCCCAGGAGCTGTCCAAGGCAGCTGAGTGACACAGAGAAGGTGCCACAGCCATGAGACATACGTCGTCCACTCATAAAGAAGCAAACGAACACTTGTCAGAAGGTTGAGTGTTGAAGGCACGGTCTCAGATAGCATCTCAGAAATGCTCCTGAAGGGATGGAGGAATGGAGGGATGGAGGGATGGAGGGCTGGCTCGGTGGGCACGAGCACTGTTGCTCTTCCTCCAGAGGACCAGGGTGATTCCCAGCACTCACTCACAGGACAGCTTACAACTGCGTACTTCTTATACTAGCACTGGGAGGCAGAGGCAGGGGATCTCTGTGAGTCCAAGGCCAGCCTGGGCTACCAAGTGAGTTCAAGGATAGCCAGAGCTGTTAGATGGAGAAACCCTGTCTCAAAAAAAAAAAAAAAAAAAAAAAAAAGAAAAGAAAAAAGAAAAGAAAGAAGGAAAGAAACTTCAGTTACAAAGGATCATCTGGCCTCCATGGGTACCAGACATGCATGTGGCACACAGATATATATGAAGGCAAAACAAACACGTCAAATAAAAATAAAACGTTTAAGAGAAAAAAAAATGGGCCATACAGAGCTCATCTGATTATTGTAGTGGTTTGAATAAGAATGGTCCCCATAACTCACATATTTGAGTTCTTAGTCATCAAGGAGTGGAGGAACTCTTTGATAAGATTATAAGGATTAGGAGGTGTAGCCTTGTTGGAGGCAGTGTGGGGGGTGGGGGTGGAGCTTGAGGTTTCCATAGCTCTTGTCAGGCTCAGATTCTCACTGCCTCTTTCAGCTCGTGGATCAGGATGTAAGCTCTCAGCCACTCTCCAGCACCATGCTCCCTACATGATGATAATGGACTGAGCCTCTGATACTGTAAGCGAGCCCCAATTCAGTGCTCCCGTTTATAAGCATTGCTGTGGCCGTGGTGTCTCTTCACAGCAATAGAACAGAGACTAAGACACTGTGCTTCTTAGTCCCAGAGTCAGTGAGCAGACAGGAGGAAGGCAGGACAGCCTAGTGTGGGATTTGGGGACGTTACCTGGAACAAGTTTCCAGGAAGAAAATTGTCTAGGAGGGTTAAAGGGAGGAGACAAAGGCTTTCAGCTCAGTGTGCTCAGGGTAGATTTAGGATTACCATGTGTTCTCTGTGGGCAACAAAACCCATGGGCATCCTCCCCTGCAGCCTGAAGAGAGCTCGTTTGTCGCTCCAACAGAAACTGGCTCTCACATAGCACACAGTGTCAAAGACTAAGAGAAGGGACCAGATGGCCAGGAATGGATGGCTGAGCAAGACGGGCCAGAAGTGACGCTTCTCCGGACACCTGTGAGGCTGGTACCGTCACAGAGGTAAATGTGGGTTCCATCAGTGCAGGGCCTGCTCCCCCTCTCCCGTGGCTTTAAGCCACATGCCATCACTTCACCTCTCACCTACTCTTGGTGTTCCTTCTACATGCAAATGTTTCCTAACTTTTTAGCCATCTCTATGAGCCTGGCGCATGGTGAGCTCTTTTATCTATTCTCACACAGAAGCACAACCCAATGACACCATTTCCTAGTTTCCTGGGTGAGCAACAGTCTCGGGAAGAGACCAGCTTGCTCAGGGCCACTCAACATGGGGGTTCAGATGCCCACTCAGGCTGCCCGGCTCCCTACTCTGTGCCAACACTCGACTATCCATCCCCCTTTGTTTGTGCTACTGGTTTGCCATATGTAGGATACGTAGCTTAAAAGTCAAAAAGATAAACTTAGCCTGAGATAACTATAAATTCCAATTGAGTCCTTGATACGGTTTCCTCACGAAGCTTCAGTAAATTAATAATAGATCAACCAAAAATAGCTCCTGGGCTAGCAGTACTTTCAGTATGGTTTTCCAATAGAATGGCAAGTGGTTGTTTTGTGGTGTGAGATGAGCATGGAAGCACCGCTCTGCATTTAGCTGCACGGAGGCACGTGGAGGAAGCTGTGACATTATTAATCACTATATTCGGTTATGATTGATGGGCTTTTCTGCGGGGAGGAAGAAGTGCCTCAGATACAATCTGTCCCAACAGCTCTGCGATATGCTAATATTTTCTTCAGATGAAAGAGGAGATGTGTTCAAATACCTGCCGTAGCAGGCGATTAATACTGAGAGCTCCAGAGGGGCCAAGGAAGCAGGAGCTGGAGGAGGGGCCCGGTTAAGCAGGGGCCAGAAGCCTGTGGGTTTAGCAAATGACCTCAGTTTCAGCTTGACAATGGTGTGTGTGTGTGTGTGTGTGTGTGTGTGTGTGTGTGTGTATGAGGATCTGGTATGCATGCAGGCATGTGGATGTACACATGGAGGCCAAGAGTCAATCTCAGGCATCCTTCCTCAGAAGCCAGTCATGGTTTTTTGAGACAGATCTCTCACTGGTACCTGAAGCTCATAAACAGGCTAGGCTGGTTGACCAGTAAGCTGTAAAGATGAACCTTCACCTACCTGGCACTGGAATTACAAGCATATATTCCAATCAATCCAATCTTACTTGGCTACTGGGGGCTGAACTCAGGTCCTCAAGCTTGCAAGGTAACTGCCTCACAAGCTGAGCTATCTCGCCAATCCTAAATATAACTTTGTAAATGCTTCTTTAAAATAAAGCTCACCTGTCTAGGAAAGACAGCCTACCCCTCACGCTTGTGTCTTCTCCACTGAGGCAGCACAAAGCAAGCAGGCAGTTCACTTGAATGATTCACCAATTACTTCTGAAATGATGCAGGCTGCATGCTACAACTCTCAGGCACCAGGGTAATCCCATCAATGCTGTGTGGGATCACTCAGTGTCCAACAGACATGCTAGTCACAGCTGACTGGGTCGACCAGATGTTCCGGCACCACAAGTGCCCATGCCCTGGAGCCCTCTCTTCTTCTGAGAGTTTCTTTAACTTGGAGAAACTCAACAGCCTGGGTCTTTGGTGGTTTCTCCTTTTATGCCTCCTTAACTGAATGACATATGCTTGAATTCCAGTCTCTGGTTCAGCACTGTGTGTGGCAGGTTGAGAAGGGCCGGGGCTCCTGGCCGTGCTCACTGTGTGCCCGCACTCTTGTGCAAGGTGGAACCACTTGGGACTTCTCAACCATCCTTTTACGTGGCTCTCAGTGCTCCCCACCCAACAGAGGGTGAGGTGTTCCTCCTTTCTCAGCCTCTTCGGTTCCTACTGCACCTTATGTGGGAGTCCACAAACGCAAAGCAGGGCAAAGACTGATGCACTGGCCGGACCAGGCACTGACATTTCACTTTGATCCCTTTTTATCCGGCTGGAGTCCTGACTTCAGAAACTTTGTGAACTGGCTAAGTCTGAGGTCTTGGACTTATCCAGCACCCTAAGATGGAGCTGGGACCCGCAAGGTAGACAAGGGCTGGGCATAGGCTACAAGGGTGGGAGGGAGATCGAACAGGCCGGGTGCCAGGGAAAGTGGCTGCTCCACAGACAGACAGTGACCTTGTGGTCAGAACAGCCTTGTTTACGACTCTAGTAGAAGCAACTGAGGGCTACTCTCAGATGGAGAGTGACCCTAACTATGGGCATGACTAAGTGTGTGTTTGTTGAATGTAAAAATCAGCCACAGCACCTTTCCTGAGAGATCCAGAAAGCAGAGTAGCTCAGGGTGATAACAAGGAGGCTGGAGCTGGGGCTTCTCTACCCACAGCTTTGTACCCACGGCCAGGCTACTCACCCCTTCCTCAGTTTCCCCCATATTAGTATGGGATGAGAGTGGTCCTGCCCTGTGAGAATCTCTGGCAACAGGTTCAATACAATGAAGCTCCTAGAAGAATCCTAGTGAGCACTCAGCACACTGCCAATGTGACTAGAGCGGGCAAAAGTCACACACTGATTAGTGTCCAGAAGAAAACCAACAGTCAGACCCCAATCCATCCCCTTTCTCCTCCTTCCCAGCAAGCCTGCCCTTTACTCTTTGGCTGAGGTTTTCCTGGGTAGCTACCTGATTCACAGGAGAGAACCCGGCCACCACATGAGAGGGCACACAGAGCTGGTTCAGGCTGCTGGCAGGGACCTGTTCCTTCTCAGGCCACAGCTGTGAGGGATGGGAAGAAGTTTCCCTGTATGTCCTAATGTCTTTTCTGTTGCTGTGATAAAATGCCCTGACCAAAAGCCACTTGAGAAGAGTCTCAGCCAGGTGGTGGTGGTGTTGCACGCCTTTAATCCCAGCACTTGGGAGGCAGAGGCAGGCAGATATCTGTGAGTTCAAGGCCAGCCACAGAGTGAAAAGTGCAAAGCTACACAAAGAAACCCTGTCTCAAAAAAAAGAAAAGAAGGAAGGAAGGAAGGAAGGAAGGAAGGAAGGAAGGAAGGAAGGAAGGAAGGAAGGAAGGAAGGAAGGAAGGAAGGAAGGAAAAAGAAAAAAACAAAGGAAAAAGAAGAAGAGTCTGTTAGCTCACCATCCCAGATCACAGTCAGGGAAGTCAAGGCAGGAACTCAAGAAGCTGGTCATATCACATCCACAGTCAAGAGCAGAGACTAGACACATCCTTGCTTGCTGCTCATGCTCGGCTTCCTTTCTTCACTCTTACCCAGTTGGGGACCCAACCCATGGAACAGCCTACATTCTGGGTGGGTCTTTCCACCTCAATGAACACTCAAGACCACCCCTGACAGACATGTCCGCAGGCCAAGCTAGTCTAGGTAATTCTTAAGACTCTCTTCCCACGTGATTCTAGGTTGCGGCAAGATGCAGTTTAAAACTCACCTGCACACCTTGCTTTAGGGCAACTCCTTGGAAGAACGGGGGGAAATGGCTCTGAAGTATCTGGTGTCACACCTGAAGAGGGGAAGCTCAAGAGGCCAGAGAGGGGAGGCTGGCCAGTCTTGACTCAGTTCCCTCTCCTCCCCTCCCTTTGTCCCTCCTCTCTCTTCCATGCTCTTCCCCCCCCCCCCCCCCCCCCCCGGCTAAAGCAGAGCTCCTGGCCTTCACCTGGAAGAACAATACTTATCTGTGTGGCCAAGAAAGTGCCACCTAGTGTCAGGTTAAGGGTTTGGCATGGAGAACCAGCCTCTCTCTTCATCAGAGACAGGGAACACGCATCAGTTCAGCAGCTAGCTACCTTAGGCAGGGTCTCCACTGACATTACTCCTCTTGTAGGTACAGTGCCATGGTGAATCTTACCATGGATACAGGACACCAGAGCAATGGAAACCCTGGGCAAGGCCCACCTCCCCAGAAAACAACCAGGGTGCTTTTAACTCTCTAGGACCTACTGTGCCTAGTTTTCAAGTACAGGGAAACTGAACGCCAGAGAGATCCAGTAGAGGCCCAGGAACACACACCCAAAGGGTTTCTTTGTGACCACAATGAAGGCAGGGCTAAGATAGTGTGTGAGGTTCAGACAGGACTCAGGGTGAGTTGACTGGACCTTCGTGTTGACTGAACTTGAGCCAAGACTAGGTAGGATCTTCTGAGGCTGCCCTGAGAATGCCCTTGACTAATGAAGGTGGGTCCTGTGGAAGGGGCACCTCTCCACCCAAAGCCACACAGCAAAGTCACTGAATTGAGACAGGTCCTGGGAATCATCCAGCCCAGTCTCTGCTCTGGCTGACAGGTGAAGGGAAGGCTCCAATGCCCAGGGGTTCACGGGATAATGAGGGTGACCACGAACACACCTTGGAAAGTCTGAGTCAGAAGGCAGAGGCTGATAAACCAGCTGTCAGACCACCTTCACCATGGAAAAATGAGGGAACGCCAGTCCTGGGGTCCAGCTAGTCTGCCCAGCTATCGTGTGCTACTTTCAGAAGGCTAATTCATATGCACATGAGTAAATCTAACCTCCAAATTCAGAGGCATGTGCATGTGTTCTTGGCTCTAATAAGCCATGTGTACCTGTAGTTAAAACCAACAATGAATGTGCTTTCTTTCGTTCCAAACTAACTCTCTCCCAGCCCTGGAAGGGAGGCACAGAAAACGTCTAACTTCGCTAACCCCTCGGCCACCTTCTTAGCCTCTAGCATCATCATGTAACCACGACCAGGATCCAGGGAACCCCAAAAGGACCGAGGGGTGGGCAGCGTGGGTCTGCTCAGTGGGGTGGCCCTGTGTGGGGTACACAGTGGAAGAGATGTTTTTATGTGGTTTTTCTGGGGCTCTACCTGCCCTCAGAAAGAAGCTGTAGCTAGCAGCTAGTCCCGACTCCAAGCTGCCTGGCTTCCTCTTGGATGTTTTTAATCACACACACACCCTTCCTGGTGGGCACCGTTGTCTGACCTGACACATGAATAAACTCAGTACCAAGGACTTTGCCTGAGGCCACCCGGCTGGAAGATGGCGGCCCCCTAAGAGGGGCATCAGGCAATGGTGGGGTCTGAGGCCAGTTTTGGTTGGCGTAGTCAGGGTTGTAGATAGAACTGGGGCTTCGGCTTATACTGGTGAAAAAAGCTGGCCCAGCAGACCCAGTGCCTCCTGCAATGGAGTGTGCCGCCCAGCCTTTCATGGCCCCATCCTCACATGAACCGACCGTGGCTTAGACTCACTCACGGGCAGCTTCCACGGGGAGGAAGCTAGGCTGAAAAAGGGGCCTTAAATCAAAGGTTGGAGAGCAGGGATGCCCCCTTTCAGATGTGAGCACAGGATGGGAAGGGCTTAGCTCTTGATATTGACAATACCCACCCATGTCCACTCCCTGTGAACTCTGTAATACCCCCTATCCATCCATGATGATACTTAGGCTGCCGGGATGGGGAGGACCATCCCAAACGGCCGGCTTTCCCAGGAGTGTTCTGTGATGAATATATCTTATGCAGAGACAAATAAAAGACACGGCCAAAACAATTTCCCCTAGCACAGAGTGTTTCTACAGAATAATCCATGGGCTACACCACAGTCAGGACCAGAGCTCCAACTCATACCAACCATGTGACTCAGGTGTGGGGACCCGCAATGCTCTGAAATGATCAGTTGCATGATTCTTCCGGTGTAGATGGGACAAGCCGGGGAACTGGAAGCAAACATTTTGTGGCCCTCTGAGTTATTTTTGAGTTTGAAATGTATGGAAGTCTCAGAAGAGTTCAAAAAAGAAAGAAAATGCGTCCAATTTCAAACCAACATATTGAATCGAGTAATTTAAGCCACGATTCTCAAACTGTTCATGGAGAACTGACAGGCTCTGATGCATTTTAAAAAGACGTCTCAGTTCCAAGGCTGGGATGGCATCCCCACCCCCACCCAGGCACGGTGAGACCTAACCAAGTGGCAGAACCACAAAATCTCGTCGAAACACACACAGTCGCTCCCAGGGCTAAGTGACTCCTCACGGCAACGCCTCTTGCTTGGTTGGCACTGGACTGGTTACTTTCCCCATGCTGCCCAGGACTGGCATTTACTGCTCGGGAGCAGTTGCCTCCTCGTTCTGACGAGAAACTCGCTCAAGTCTGACACAGAAACAGGACAGGCAGCTGCTGACACGTGTCCCAAGTTAACACAAAAGACGATGTCATCTGCGAGAGCCGCCGAGGGGCAGGCCGGGGGCCAGAGCTCATGCCTTCCTTCACAGAGCTCACAGGAGTAGGAGCCCTCACAAGGGCCACCTGCCTGGGCTCACAGGGTGGGGAGGAAAGCATCTTTTAAAATCTCTATTACCTTGTCGGCGAGTTGGGTTTCAAGTTCTTTGAGTGTCCGGTTGTGATCTAGCTCGTTCCCATTGCCCCTTGAAAGTAAACGAAAAACAATTTTCGTTAATATTTCCCCTCCGGCAGATGTTGGCACTGGACCTGTACAGCGCTGTGTCCAAGTCTTTCTGAATCACCTCTTCTAAAGTGCTACGAGTTTCAGGAACGTGAGCTTCCCTGGACCCCACTTTCCTTATCAGTAAAAGGAAATACAGTATTTCCTTGTCTTCAGGGAGTGTGGGGACTTGATGGACACCAAGCCTCACTCCATCCAAGCCCACAGCACTGTTCTGGACCAGGGGTCATCCGATGTAGAGACTCGGTGGGCTAAGTACTGTTGTACTCCATCCTGACTATGGTGGATTCCAGGTCCTATCTGACACGGGGAGCCTCTTGGCAAAGGACTTCCGGGCCATTGTGAGCCTGTGTCACCTGACTGGCTCCACCTGCTCTTCCCCCAGCTCTCCTGAGGTCTGCGGGATCTGTGTGGCTACCAAGCCTCGGAGCTTTAAGACTGATGGGTGGGGTCGGGTGCGGAGCAGGGAACGGAAGAGGCAGAGTGTGGGCTCCTCTCCTCCAGGCCGCTTCTCCATCACCTCCCACACAGCCAGGCTAGGCTGGAGCGGTGAGCAGGACACCACCCCAACTAGAGTCAGCAACAGACGGAAAGAAACAAGGAAGTGGTGTGCTGATGGGCGCCAGGGAGAGATAATAGTGAATGAGGGAGGTTGAAGGTGGGGCAATGGGTCATCTTTGGGGTGAGGGTAATAAGAGGCCTCTGCTTGGGTGTCACGTGACCCTTGAGCTAAAGGACAGCACAGCTCTGCAGGCCACACAAAGGGGACAGGCAATAGCAGGTAGCCCCAGGGGCAGGTGCTCAGCACACAAGAGTCAGCATTAAGTGGCTGGAGCTGGATCAAAGGATTAGAGATCCACATGGGGAGTTTAGAGACAGAGGGGGTGTTGTGAGCCTTAAGAAGCAATCTGGACTTTTAGCTAAGGGGCGTGAAGCTCTTGGAGCAGCTCACTTCACTTTAAGAAGCTAGTGCTGAGTGCAGTTCAGTTCTGTGCCCAAGTTACAGACAGGACGGGTCAGCAACCCGACTCTGTGTTAACATACGCTTAACGCTGTTTGGGTGGCATGTCCAGTCAATGGAAAACACGGTTCACAGCACACACTTAGGAGTTACAGAATAAGAATTGATAAATCCTCTCCCTTTTCACCATTCTGTGTGCCTAGGCCTACATTTTTCTCTAGCTCCAACTTGTCAATCTTTGTCTTTTAAGTAAAATGTTTACACTTACATTAAATTAAATGTTTAAGTGTAATAACATACATTTCCTTTAACCAGCAGTCACTCCGACTCTCTGTAGGGAGAGTCTTTCCATCTTCTCCCCTCAAGCGTTTTTATCCTTTTACCGAAGGCATCTTCGTTTTCAAAAGCCCAGAGCTGGGTTTCCTAGTCTGCGGTCTCTATCCTTTAACTGAATATCCAGCCCCTGTACAGAATGCAGAGCGCACACGTACGCGGGGTTGGGGCTGAGGATCTGCCTCATGTTCGTTCCTTTTACCACTTGTTCTAGATTTTTCTCTCCTTTCTTCCCTTTTAGATTGGGTATTTTTTTTTTAAATCATTTTCTTTTTCCCTGTCTGGAAGTTGAACATTTGCTTCTGTCGTCTGTCAGCTGCCCTTGCCATGTGCAGACGTCACACTTCGGGGTGTAGAGTTAATGCACCTAGCCTCTTGTCGGAGGACTCCAACTCAGGCCACTCTGTCTCCTGCCTGGGATTTTGACTCCAAACCTTTTATTGAACGCACAGAAATGCTATGACCATTTGCACAGCCAATCCTCCTTCTGTTTACTCAGTTTCACGATGTTCTTTGTTTTGTTCCTAAAAATCTCAGACCTCCGACCCTGATCATTTTTTTTTTCCTCTTCTATATTGGTGAGTCAGCATCTTGGCCCCAAATCTTGATTTTCTAACATGTTTCCCATTCCCCTAGCTTCAACTCATATCCTCCTTCCTCACTCCCCAGTGCTGGCTCCACCACACCTGCCCAGACTGAACTGGCCTTGGAGGCTTTCAAGTTCAAGACACAGCCGTAATCAGGGCTTCCTTTCTTCCACACCGGCCCCTCTCCTGATGGATCTGATCACTTGTCTCTTTGAGGCAAACAGCCTACCTCCCCTGCAAGCCCTGCTTCTCTCGGCTCACAGTCTTTGTTCTTCAGTTCTTCTGTGGCAGGGCTGCCTGCCTGGAACCAGCGTACATGTTCTCTTTGAATCCGTGCTCGGCTACTGCTGTCTGCTTTATCCATTTGAATCCTGGTAGCCAGCCTAGGGAAGCAATGCCACACTGCAAGGCCTGTTCTCTGGTGGGGAATTCAGCTTCCATCTAATGATTATACTCCAGAAACTTCTTCAGAACTCTGTGGTGAGTCTTCAAAGGTAGAGCTCAGAAAGCTTTTTAAACTTCACCGAGATCTGCATGGTGTTATACATGGAAGACTGTTACACTTCATCCACTCAGCACAGTGCCAGTGCCCTGTGGATCTGCCACTGCTTAGAGGGCTATTTGTGCAGCCCATATGTAAAGGGGTCCTATGTGCCCACCAGAAGCAAATCACAGTGGTCACACTGGCTCATTTTGGCTGGGCAGGTAGCTCTGGGAAGAGCTTGCCTAGCATGGGCATGGTTCTGGCTGCCCCCCCCCCCAATACCTCCAACCCCATAAACACACCAGAAGAAAGAGAGAGTTAATTTCTCTTTTAGTAAATCACTCCATGGGTGTTTCTAAAGGATGAATGGTGACGCTATCCATATTACAGAGAGCACAAGCTCCTCCACCCTGGAGACGGCAATCCCCCATCTTGAACGTAGCAAAGGCTTAAACATCTGGGTTATAATTACACCTGTAGGAAAAATACCCCTTGCACTCTTCCTTCGGCCTCCACTTTAGACAGCTTGCCACGGCACACCAGGAACTCCTGTGGTAATTTTTACATGTGGTTGGTTCTTGTATAGTTAAGGTGGCCAGGGCAGGAGAGAGGGAGATGTAGGCCATTACTGAATAGTCTTTTCTCAACATGGCTGATGGCATGGAGTGTGACCTGGAATAAAGGTGTCCTCCACAACCGTCTTTCCAGTGGGGGAAGTGCTGTGGCCACAGTAAGTCTGACCTGCACCACAGCAGGGACTTGAGCTGTTATTATGCTACAGCCCAGCAATTGGAAGTTAAGCAGCTCTCACAGGCTGCCCCTCAGTTGACGCAAGTTGGTATGAACAAGTCCTACAGGGCCTGGCTGAACCACACTGGACTGAACACAGCAGGCAAAGGTGTGGTTCTGCTGCTTCCAAGCATGGATGCTCAATTCCTGGGGTGGAAAGTATCAAAGCTCCACATGACACAGCCTTCCCAAGCCCTTCTTCCCACACCCCAGTGGGCATCAGAGCACGCTGCAGAGCCTGAAAGGCTCAGCCCCAGCTGACCAGGAGCAGCGACTCTCCACACCCCAGCATCACAAGACAGCTGCGCCTCATGCCTCTAGCTCAGAAAAGACCAAGGCTCAGAGGAGACATGTCCACAACTTTCACGTGGTCTTAGCCATCTTTCTTCCTGAAGTGATAGAACACCTGACTCAGCCGACAGGAGGTTCCGGCCACCAGGCAATGAGTTACTCAGCCCATGGCAGCTGGTAACATAGAGCAGTTTCAGGAAAGGGCCAGGGTAGTGACAGCTCCCAGGACACACTGTCCCCCACCATGAATTTGTTCCTTAAGCCAGTTCAACCCTGGGTTGACAGTCTACTCCAGATTTAAATCCAACACTGAGCTAATGCATCCCTGAAGGCAGAGTCCTAATTTTCCAGTCACTTCCCCAAAGTCTATCAGTTGTCAATCAAAGCCCCATTCATGAGCCTGTAGAAGACATTTCCTCGTCACACTGACACACAGCATCATAAGGTTAAAAATCTACAAGCTGGTGTCCTAGTGAGGGTTATTATTATTGTGATGAAACCCCATGGCCAGTGCGATGGATAGGAAAGGGTTTCATTGGCTTAAACTCCCACATTACTGTTCATCATTGAAGGAAAGTCAGGACAGGAACTCAATCAGGGCAGAAACCTAGGGGCAGGAGCTGATGCAGAGGCCATGGAGGGGTGCTGCTTACTGGCTTGCTTCCCTTGGCTTGATCAGCCTGCTTTCTTATAGAACCCAGGATCAACAGCACTGAGATGGAACCAACCACCCTCAATCACTAATTAAGTAAATGCCCTACAGGCTTGCCTGCGGCCTGATCTTATGGAGGCATTTTCTTTTTTTTTTTTTCTTTTTTTTCTTTTTTTTTTTTTTTTTGGTTTTTCGAGACAGGGTTTCTCTGTGTAGCTTTGCGCCTTTCCTGGGACTCACTTGGTAGCCCAGGCTGGCCTCGAACTCACAGAGATCCGCCTGGCTCTGCCTCCCGAGTGCTGGGATTAAAGGCGTGCGCCACCACCGCCCGGCTGGAGGCATTTTCTTAATTGAGGTTCCCTCCTCTCAGATGACTTTAGCTTGTGTCAAGGTGACATAAAACCAGCCAGCACAGTCAGGCAGCCGCCGTCACGAGCACGGTGCTCTGGCATCAGCGGCTGAGCACACTGTGGCAAGAAGGGGAGTGGGCAGTACTGTGTCCCACAGGGGAAATCTCGCTCTCATTCTTACAAACAGCATAGAATTGTGGGATTGGCAAGTACTTTTCTCACTGCTTTTATATTTCTCTGGTTTTTAAACGTTTACCAATTTATTTACTTATTAGTTTTGCACAGTATACATGTGGAGGGCAGAGGACAACCTGTGGGAATCTGTTCCCTCCTTTCACCCTGTGGGTCCCAGGGACTGAACTCAGATCATCAGGCTTGGCAGCAAGCACCTCTCCCTGCCAAGCCATCTTGCTGGCCCTCTCACTGACGCTGACATTCTGCCAGTTCTCCATGATATAACCAGTTAGGCATTTCTTTATCCTTCTCTGGCTTGAGATTCTCGGCTGCTCTCTTTTTATTTCAGTGTCCTTTGAATGTTCCTCTCCAAATGTTGGTGTTGTGTACCAAAGGAGGGCCTTGAAGACGTCGTCATCGGTGACTAGGTAGCTGGTCCTTGCACCCCTTGCCTTCCTCTAGGAAGATGCATGGAGGAGGCTGTGGAGCTGGGGCCTTCATCTTGGACGTCCTGGCCTCCGGAACTCTCCCATATGATTGCCACTCTTAGAGACCGCCCAAACTGTGTTCTGTTACAGGTACACGAAACAGAGCAGGACAGGTCTTCTTGGAAGTGTCATGTGCCCTCCCCCTCCTCCTGGCCTTTGTCCCCTTGGGCCGTCCTCTCGGTTTTGCACCTCTGTGTCTTTCTGGGCTGCATCCGTCGGAGCTGCCTTCCCGTCCACTAGTGTTCTTTCCAGCTGTGTTTGCTCCACCGTTTCACCAACCTGCTCAATCCAGACCTCTAATCTTCAGCACCATGAGTCCCATCATGCACCAGCGCTATTTATTGGGAGTGCTCTTCTGTTTGGTTCTTCCCCTGTGGCGGCCCCCTTGGCTTTGCTTCTTGTCTTTCTTTACTTTATGGACAACAAAACTGAGCACAGGAACTCACTGTGATGCGGACAGGGATTCACTACCAACTTGGCCGAAGCCCATAGAGCCAAAGCTGACTGTAGAGAAAGTATCCTCCTCTGGACGCCACTTTCCATTTTATCTTGGCCTCTTAGAGGAGTTCTACTCTTGATAGCCCACTAACACATTAAAATACTTGTGTGTGTGTGTGTGTGTGTGTGTGTGTGTGTGTGTGTGTTTGACTTTTTATCCAGCAGTTTAATAGTCTTCCATAGAAATGCTGTTCATGGTACATAACCTGCCATAGCCACAGAAGGAGACTTAATTAGAATGCATGGTCTCCAACCATCAAGAGAATCCAGCTTCATAATAAATCAGAAATCTTTCAAATTTGGTGGAAATATGTAGCCTTTTATGATTAAGAAAGTAACTCAGGATCCTTCTCATCTCAAATTATCAGACTAAGATTTCATAGTAAGGCACACACATAAAGATCTCTTACTTTTGGTTTTTCCAGCTTTTTTTAAAAAAACAAAAAAACAAAGACTATTCAAAACAGGATATGGTACACCCAACAGTATTATCCCATAAATGGGGTGGGGCTGGGTCAAGAGCATGGATGTAGAGTCTGTAAACAACCGGTCATTCTTCTGAGTGGCTGTGGAAAGCAGCTCAGTCTATGACTTACTCAACACCACACAGAGCCCAAGGCCTCCCACACACAGGCTGTCAATGGGTATGTTTCTGCTGTGACAGGGTCCCCAAGTCTGGGCAACTGATGATGTTGGGGTTCATGGTCAAGGAGCTGGTTAAAGAACTGGAAGGTGCTAACTCGGGGTCTCTAGTGAGGGCCTCACACTCCTTCAGCTGGTGGCAGAAAGTGGAAGAGGAGGCGCGTGTAGAAGAGAGACCCTAAGTGGCTTCACAGAAGCCACTCCTGAAGGTAAATCATCTAGTCCCATGAGAGCAAGAACCCACTACCGTGAAATCAGGACCACCTTTTCCAGGGGCCCTTACCCCAACCCCAACAGGCCCACTCCCAGCAATGCCAATCAAGGGGTTAAGAAAATGTGAATTTCTGGGGACCCACTCGAGCCACAGAGAGGGGCTGATATCTGTCATTGCAGCTAGAGCTATTTCTCTAATGATTTTTAAATTGTAATTTAAAGGAAAAAAGTCATAAAATTTGTTCTTGTGGGTTGAGAGTACAGCTCCATAGGAAAAGCACTTACCTAGCATGTAAGAACTCAATTTCTTACCACCACAAAAAGAAAAAAAAACCACTGAACCATTTTAAGTACATAGTTCAGTGGTGTTCAGCATATTCAAGATGTTATGCAGAAGTCCTAAGGGCCCATCACCCGTGGCTCCCCATCACCCACAGTTCTGCATCACCCACAGCTCTTTATCATCCATGGCTCCCCATCACCTCTTCCTCCTGCTGCAGTGATGCTTGTGCCTGAGCTGCAGGGGGAGAGGGGGAGGGGGACAGGGAATCAAGTGTGACTCTATAAGGGCAATACTTTTAAAAGGTGCAAACTGCACAGGATCAGATTTATTCTATGTATAAAAGTGTGTATCTATGTGTGGGTATGTGCACATGAGTGCAGCGCCCATGGAGGCCAGAAGAGGGCATTAGATCCTCAAAACCAGGGTCATAGTCAGTTGTGAGCTGCCTGACATGGGTGTTGGGAACTCAATTCAGATCCCCTGGAAAAGCAGGAAGGGCTTTTAAGCTGCTGAGTCATCCATCTCTCCAGCCCCTAAATTAAATTATTGTAATTGTTTGCATAGCTCCATAGAAAATGAGGCTTATTCACACAGAGTCAGATAAGCAGTGAGTAATTTTCTTACTAAAACAGTATTTCCTAAGCCACAAACTGGAACCCAAAGCATTTCTGCCAACAGAGCCATTGAGGGTTATATGCCAGCCCCCACAGGCAACAATGAACCAGAGAGCCCTACATTTAAGCTAAAACCACGACGCATAGAGGTGCCTTAACAAAACCTTTAACATCCTATTTTCCCCTGTCCAGCAAAACACTATCACTTTCCAATGACTGGCACAAAAATGTATAAAAACAACTAATTTCAACCCTGGAATCTTAGTGTTTCACTTCAAAATTAAAACCCGTTGTTTCCAGATTTAAAATACATTAGACACAGGATGTTTTCAGCCTAGCTTTAACCCTCCTATGCTTATGTTCTATTACAGCCTCGTTCTTTCTAAATACAATTTTGACTGAGGATTAATCCGTTAAATGTTATGTGGACAAGCTCTACTCATGCATTTTCCATGGAGATACAGCTATGAGCCACACCTGCAATTGTAGCACTCGGGAGGCTAAAACAAGAGGATCATGAGTTCAAGACCAGCCTGGGTTATACAGCAAGTCTCAGTCTCAGAGAGGAAAGAAAGAGATAGAGACACAGATACCGATGCATGACTAGAACTGACTCTAATGGCCTGTGTTGTGACTCCAACCATTCGATCATATCAAATGTTAATATGAGTGACCAAAAAAAAGCCCACTTACCTCCTTATAACATTTATATTTAGATCAATTCCACCAAACCTGGACAGGAATTCGAGGTACGGCACGTTCCCCGAGCTGGTGAGTGGGAGCTATGATCAGACAGAAAGCGTGACAACGTGTTAGAGAATCGAGGCTCCAGGAACAGTCCACACAGCAGGCTTCTGTGTCAAGTAATGTTGTAACGTCGAAGCTGCTAAGGGAACAGACACTCTATTAAACATCCGTGAGTCCTTTCCAGGAGCCTGAACTGATACACGTCCTCAGAAAGCAAAGAATGAGGCAGTCTGTGCTCATGGAAAAGCGAACATGTCTTGATGACATTATCAAACACTGACCTGAGCTCAGTCTAATATCTACATATAAATCAAATAGAATCCTCGCGAACATTCCTATGTGTGGTGTGTACTAGAAGCTGGGAGGAGAGCAGAGATATCCATCTAGTGTCAAGGTAGAAACTGTCACTGTTAAGAGTTATTTTCCTAATGGATTTCTATTATAATTATTTCTCTGTTGGGGAAGGGGTGTGTGCACCCCAGTGTAGGTGTGGGGGTCAGAGGACTGCTTGAGGAAGTCGTTCTCTTCTACCGTACAGGTTCCAGGGACCGAACTCAGGTTGTTAGCCTTGTTGGCAAGCATCTTTACCCAGCAGGCCATCTCACTGGCCCAAAAGTTCTATAAAGGATACTATTGGGTCAGGTGAGTCCATATGAATTACAGATTAACTAAAATGGTTAAATCAATTGAGATTGGCTCTGCACTGTGATTATGAGAGAGGTGGGTCCTTGTTTTTAGGAAATATATGCCCTGAAGTCAGAAAGAACTGTGAGACGATCAGCTTCTTCGGTGTTTGAAGACTTTCTCCAGAAAACAAAATGTACTCCAGGGTGTTGAAGATCACGGTAGAAGATCTGTGACCTCCCTGGCACATGGATCAGAAGAATCACCCTCCTGAAAACAGCTGCATCACTGGAAGTGATCTACAGAGTCAACACAGTTCCCAGCAAAAGTCCAATGACATTTTCACAGGAAGAACAAACAAATGAACAACCCTAAGATTTATACGGAAACACACAGATCCCAAATTACACGACAGAGCCATGGTGACAAAAGCTGGACACGGACACAAACACACATGCTGACCAACAGGACAGGCTGCAGGACCCAGAAGGAAACCTACACACTCCAGCCACCTGGTTCTCAGAAAGGCCAAGAGCTCACGCTGGAGAAAAGTCGGCCTCTCCAACTCGGGGGCTGAAACACTGGACACTCAGAGGCTGAAGACCAAAACTAGATCCCAGGATCACTCTGTGCAAAATAGATAGATAGATAGATAGATAGATAGATAGATAGATAGATAGATAGATAGATAGATAGATAGATAAGGCATCAAGGACATTTATGTAAGACTTTACACACTGAAACCACTGAAGAAAAATGCAGGAGAAATACTTAAAGATTTGGGCATAGGCAAGGACTTTCTGAAAAGGACACCAATAGCTCAGGAACTCACTGCACACAGTTCAAAGCTCTTCAGCACGAGAAACAATTGCCAGAGCGAAGCAACATGCATCAGATGGGAGAAAAGCTTTGCCAGCTAGTCATCTGACACGAAATTAGTGTCCAGAATATATAAAGAACATGAAAGATTGAATAACAAATAATCAATAAGCCGGTGAGTGAACTGAACAAACTATTCTCAAGAGTATAAGCGGCTAATAAACACATGAAAAGATGCCCAACCTCCCTAGTCGTCAGGGAGATGCAAATCCAATCCACAATGTGGGCTGTGGGGGATGCAGTGGGTAAGAGTGCTTGTTCTGCAGACACAAGGACCTTGTTTGAAAAAAAATAGAAAAATTAAGAATAATTAAAAAAAAAAAAAAAACCAAACAGGCATGGATACACACGCCTGTAAAGCCAGCACTGGGGCGTCAGGGCAAGTGGATCGCAAGAGCTGTCTGGACAATGATTCTAAGCTGAAATAGTGATTTTTCTGATTAGTGAGATCCTGTTGCATGGCCATTGGAAGCTATGGAGGAAAACACTGATATTTTGCTCTGGCCTCTGCATGTGCATACATGGGCATGTACTGGCACACTGACATGGACACACATATACACAGAGAGACACAGACACACACACCACTCCAATTAGAAAGTTAAGTGACATGGTTAAGCTTTTAAAACTCCAATGTGTTTCTATCCCACTCCAGTGACTTAAAAAGCAAACAAACAAACACAATAGCAAAGGCTGACCTTTGAGGGAAAGGAACCTGTATACTGCATGGGAATGGAAATTAGTGCAACCATTATGGAAATCAATATGCAGGGTCCTTACAAAAACTAAAAACAAGACTTCCATGTGAGCCAGCTGTTCCACTCCCGGGTACACAATGATAGACCCTATGTCTGCATGCCACAGAGATACTTAGACATCCATGTTTATCACGACGCCATTCACAACAGCCGAGCTCTGGAACCAGCCTACGCGTCCGTTAGCAGTTGAAGGGGGCGGCTGTGAATGTGCAATGGGGTTTCATTCAGCCCTGAAGGATGAAAGCATGTCATTTCCAAGGAAATGGATAGAACTGGAGGTCATCCTGTTCAGTGATGTAAGCTAGACTCAGGCAGATACCACAAACATGCCTTCTCTTATACACAGTCTAAATTTAAAAATAAAAGGCATCATTTCTCGGCCTTTCAGCTAAGATTGGATGTGAAAATAAGACATAGGAAAGTAAAAGAAGGAATGTTGGAGAGGAGATGGAAGTGAAAGCATGTTGGGAATGAGGATGACTAAAGCATGCTACAAACACATGGTGAGTAGCAAGATAAAGATGGTTTTGTACTGTTTTCACTAATAAAAGCACATGCACTGGGCTGAGGAGACAGCTCAGAGGTTAAGCAGCATTGGCTGCTCTTTCAGAGAACTCAGGATCGGATCCCAGCACCCACATGATAATAGCTCACAACCATCTGTAACACCAGTTCCAAGGACGCTGGTGCCTCTTCTGGCCTCCACAAGCACTGCACACACATGGTACATATACACACATACAGGCAAACACACATACACATAAAATAAAAATAAATCTTTAAAAAATAGCCATGATGTACATGTTGATTATATTGCTTGCTTATGTGCATGCAAATGCGCGTGCGCGCGCGCGCGCACACACACACACACACACACACACACACACACACACACAAAGCTGAGATCCCAGGAGAAGAAAATGAAGGGAAGCTTGTACCACAGACAACTCAAAGCAGAAGGACATAAGGATTGCTGTGCCACAAACACTTTTAGTATCATTCTTAAGGAAAAATTTCTGAAGATTCAGAATTATTTCCAATACAAAGATGAATTCTTTAAATGGAGGTAATTATTAAAGAAGGATCATGGATCTAGAATTTAAATAAACACCAGTATATAATCAATATAAACATAATAAGTCTCATACAGGTTCACATAATGTACTATCCTTCACACCTAATGATTCCCAAGCTGCACAACTGAGTTGATATTTACTCAGCCTTGAAATAGCAGCCTCAAAGCCTAGCATGGTTATCTCAGTGTCCCCCAAAGGATAAATTTCTCTTCCCCATTTAAAACATGTCTAACTAGGAAATGAGGCCAGAGGGATGCTGGCTTATGGTACGCCTTTGGAGACGCTTCTCCTGTAAAGGGCACCTGTGACATCTACTTCCAAGAGTGTGTGTTTCGGCAGATATGGTAGCAGCAGGTACTTAGGAGTTTTGCTAACAGGACAAAAGATGGGCAAGAACAGGTTAAACCGGATGTTCTCGGTGATAAGATAAAAGAGAACGGGGGGGGGGGGGGCCTGGGAGGTTCGCTCAGTCAGTCAAATACTTGCAAGGACCTGGATTCAGTCCCCAGAAGCCACACTTTAAAAGCTGAGTGTGGTGACATGTGCTTATAATCCCCACACTGAGGAGGTAGAGATGGGAGGACCCCTGGGCTCACTGGCCAACTAGCCTGGCCTACCTATGTGGAAAGTTTCAGGCCAATGAGCAAGCCTGTCTTAAAACCAAGGTGGACAGTGCCTGAGAAACATTTGACATTCTCTTTTGGCTTCCACATGCACACACATATGGACACATACACATACATACATACACACACACACACACACACACACACACACACACACACTATATAAGAGAATGATTAGACACTTGCCAGATTACACCCAATAAACAAGTATACATGTGGACAAATGTGGACTGCAGGAAGTAAGTCCTGGGGCTGGACCTGGGCTGCAGAAGAGGGGGGTTCACGATCTGTATCCACCACGCTGAGTATCCCCATAACCTTGGTCTCCAACTTAGAACACCACAGGGCCAACACACAACTTAGTTCTCTGAAATCCATTTATTCACATGTAGTGGGTAGCCATTCCAGCTTGGATCTGGAAGTTCCAACCCCCATTGAGACTCTGGCAACTGTCACGCCTACGAGGCGGGGCCAGGGGAGGCGCCTGGAGACCTGAGAGCTGGATGGGCCAGTGTTCTCTCTGTACATTCTCTCCGTGCCGGGACGCTGAACGGTGAAGGTAGACTGTGCAGAGATTCACAAGACTTTTGTATTTTTTAAGCGGTCTATGACTGGGCTGGGGAGATTGCTCACAGGGTAAAATGCTTACTGCATGCACAAGAAGACCTGAGATCAGATCCCATGTGCCTATGGAAAGGCTAGGCATGGAAGCATGTACCTGTAACCCACGCTGAGGGGCAGAGAGACAGGTAAACAGTAGGGCTCGGTGGCCAAGAAGTCTAGCCAATCAGTGAGCTCCAGGTTCAGTGAGAGACCCTGTCTCTAAAAATAAGGTGGGGAGCAACAGAAAAAGACATTCAAAGTTGACCTCTGGCCTCCACAGCTGTATGCAGAGGCAACCACACACACACATACAGAGAGAGGGGGCGTGGGTCCATGTCAGTTCTCAGAGACTCTTCATGGAAACAAAGATGCAGAGCAGGCCACAGCAAAGTCTAAGATGCCCCAACATTAAAGCATCCAGATGTGGCTCTCCAAAGAACATGAGAGCTAACAGATGTATAGATGACTTCTGGAAAACTCTATTCTAAATTCTAGGGAAGGCTATTATGAAATCTTTCCTGGTTTTATGCATTTCCGGTTGGGCTACCTACTGAAGAAGGATGTCACCCATGAACCAGTCAGTTTGCTCAGTCCAGGCATCGTGCTTGAGCTCACTCACAGTGACTTTGGCCCCTGTGGCTGACCACCGATCCAGAGGCTCCAGGACATGAGGAAGTGTGCCTGGTGTTAGGGGGAGAGGGCCAAGGTCCACTGTTTAAAAAGTCTCCAGTTCCAGCAACTTCTAAAAGTGACATGTAATGTCACGGTTTCTGTATTTCTCCTCCTGCAGAACTATTTAGCCTGGGGAGATTGTCACCATGGTCAACTGACATCAGACCATGGCTGTAAGGACATAGCAGGGATTGTTGGCTTGTTTGTTTGTTTGTTTTCAAGACAGGGTTTCTCTGTGTATCCCTGGCTGTCCTGGAACTCACTCTGTAGGAACTCAGATCAATTCAAGGCTGGCCTTGAACTCAAAGAGATCCATTGCCTCTGTCTCCCCAGTGCTGGAATTAAAGGCGTGTACCACCACCACTTGGCTAGAGATTATATTTTAATTCTCCATTTGGCATAAAGTGTCTGCCCAGTGCTTACAAGGGTAAATATTCTTCTTAAGTCAGAAATATTCTCATGTGACAGCCACCCTACCCTCAGCAGGTCCCCAAGAGAGTGAGAGAGAGACTCTTGTCCACACAAAACCCTAGTGTGCTGTGGGATGGTCTGTATGTCAAATTGCTCTGATTGGTCAATAAATAAAACACTGATTGGCAGTGGCTAGGCAGGAAGTATAGGCGGGACTAACAGAGAGGAGAAAAGAAAGAACAGGAAGGCAGAAGGAGTCACTGCCAGCCTCCACCATGACAAGCAGCATGTGAAGATGCCAGTAAGCCACGAGCCACGTAGCAAGGTATAGATTTATGGAAATGGATTAATTTAATCTATAAGAACAGTTAGCAAGAAGCTTGCCACAGCCATACAGTTTGTAAGCAATATAAGTCTCTGTGTTTACTTGGTTGGGTCTGAGCGGCTATGGGACTGGCGGGTGACAGAGATTTGTCCTGACTTGGGCAAGGCAGGAAAACTCAAGCTACACTAGTGAGTCAATGTTCACAGCAGCAACATCCACAAATGTCAGAGAGCAGAAATGACCTAAAGACCCCAAAGGCTGGAAAGTTTGGCCCATCTACACACAGAGCCCAGGGGAAGGACTCCAGTGCTGCCCTGGCGCAGCCTAGGTGAGCACTGAACATGCTAAGTGCAAGTAGCCTAACAGGGAAGCACACACATGGTGTGATTCCTTCTGTAGGAAATGCTCAGCACTGCCGGGTATGGTGGCACATTCCCTTTTAGTCCAGCACCTGGGAGTCAGAGGCAGGCAGACATCTGGGAGCTCAAGGCCTCCCGCATCTCTACAGTGAGTTCCAGGCCAGCCGGAGTTACAGAATGAGACACTGTCAAGAAGGAAGGAAGGAAGAAGGAGAGAAGGGAGGGAAGGGGGAGGGAGGGAGAGAGGGAGGGAAGGACGATAAAAATAAATAAATAAGCATTTGGCATCTCCAGTGTCAATGAATGGATTAGTCACTCCTGGTAGATAAAAGGGGGTAGGGGGAGAGTGACTCTTAATGAGCCTGGGCTCATTAGGTATTCAGGGCATATACATTCTATCTTAATTAAGCCGCTATTAAAAATGTAGACAGCCGTGAGTTTCTCTCTGACTCGGGCACTCTGGCTCAGCAGGTGACGCCCTCTGCTGTCACATTACTGAAGGAAGATCCTGAGAAAATGCCAGGCAGCCTCCAAAACCAAAAGGAGGAACTGGGGAGAGGGGCCATGTAACAGGATGGCCAGGGAAACTTCTCACTCACTGAGCAGGCAGCTACAACTCTGGAAAAGGAGAGGCAGACCATCCCTGGAACACTGGGGAGAAACTGAAGACTGTCTTGAACAGTGGGCTTTGAACCAGAAATGGAGGTAATGTAAATACAGAGAGCTGTGTGTGTGAACAAATGGACTTTAGAGCTCTGCCCATGAGAAGGCTCCAATGAAGGCCTCCCAACAATGTCAGCCACCCTCTGCCTAAACCCTGGCTCTGGGCATCTTCATCCATCTAGAGCGAGCAGAGCTCTGGAGAGCGGGTGATTCTAGGACTCAGGCAAGGCAGCTACAGAAAAGATTGGTCTGTCTTAGAAGGCAAACAAGTCCTCAAGGAGTAATAATAGAGTTGTGTCCAAGGCTGGGGAAAACAGACTAGAGAGGCTCCTGCCGGCTGCACAGGGCTGATTTAAACACCAAAGTGAATAAATAATGGATTCATAACCCACTTACTAGGAGACCTCCAGTCCCTGCAAATATGTAAACAGTGGATGAACAGATTGAAAGTCAGATGAGAAACGGAATATTTACTAATCTGAAGGTTTCTCTCATGGAATATTAACTACAAAGTGCACACCCCAGAAAGCCTGACAGATTTCCATTTGTGAAGTGGCCTAGGCAAGCGTCAACAGCTCCGGGACACACTGGAATCCAGTGCACCCTAAGAAGAGCTCAAGGTCACTGCCGGGACACACCGACCAGAGATGCTGCCAGCACCTGCTCCCAGGAAACCCCAGGCAAACCCACATTCTGCAGTAGCAGAATGCAGAGCCAGGGAAAGATGGGGGAACCGGCCCAGACCAACAGGGACCAAATGGTCACCCAAAGCAAGGGCAAGGCCTGACTGTAATCTAGACCTACAAGGTGGGTGTGGGGCAAAGGCATGGGACTCTGAGGCTGGGCAGGGAGTCATGAGGCAAAGGGAGTCTCTATTTGAATAGCTGGGTTGTGGTTTGAAGGAAATCCACACCACAGCACCTGCAAGTAACAAAGAGCTTTTTCTCAAATGACTTAGGGAAAAGGTGTTCTCTGAGTTCTACACCCAACTTGCCTATGACTTTGTTTTAGAATTACAAGGCTGTGACAGTGACAGACTGAGCGTTCTAGGGAGCAGGAGGAAGCAGGAGGGAGTTGAAACCTAGAAGAGGCAGGGAATGGGAGAGTTTCCAGTTCTCAGTTTAGCTTCAGGCCAGGCCCACAGTCACTGCTCAGCACACAGTGCCTAGAACCCAATGAAACCCCCAGACTTACTCCACCACACGGGCATAGCATCAAACTGCCCTCGAAATTTGCACATCTGTACCCACAAATTAGTGAAGTCCCAGACCTCATCAGAGAGGTTTCCCTGTGCAGTGGATGGTGGATGAGGCAGAAAGTCACCAGTGGTCAAAGGGGAGACAGTAAGTGTCATTGGAGTGTTCATCCATTAAGGGATGAACTATACCACACACACACACACACACACACACACACACACACACACACACACGCACACGCACATGCACACACATGCACGTATGCATGCACGCACATATATACACACAAACATGCACCCACACATCATATACATATATGCACACACAAACATATGCACACATGCACATAAGCACATATACATATATACACAATAGGCACTTACATGCACACACACACACACACACACACACACACACACACACACACAGCTCAAAGACCATTGTGGAAGCAGGACAGATGGAAAGTTCTTAAGAGCCAGAGGCTGGGGAGGACTAGAGCAGAACAGTGTCTTCTGAACAGGACAGGACCACCGCACTCATGAGCTCACAACAGCTGTGATAGACTGTACAATACCTACACAAGATCTAGCCTGTCAGCATTTCAGCAGGCTTATGAGGATGGGCTTCATAAGCCCCACCCCCAGCTGAGGAGCTAGGAGCAGTTTGTGGCATCTGGGGGCAGGAGAGACAGTTTTCTTTAAGGATGTGGCTTCCAGTAGGTCAACCATACTGCCGTGGATGACCCACACCAGGAGTACATGGACAGCATAGACTGGACTTAGTGGGCTATTCAAAGAAGACAAGAGGACACAAAGATGGGAGGGGGTTGGTGGGTCTGGAGGAGTTAGGAGAGGAGTAGGGATGGGTATTCTCAAAACACATCATACATATTATATACAAATTCAAATATTAATAGAATAGTATATTTTTAAAAGAGAGAGAGAACTCTGTCTTTCTGGCCTATGGGACTAGTATGCAGAAGCAAGAACAATCACAGCACCTGGAGGAGGTGTGGGGAGACACCCACTTTCTGGGGCCATAAGCTCTACCCAAGTATCTAGCTGACTTCAGAGAACCACGTGTATACAAGAGTCAAAGCAGCACAGCTAAACATAAAAGATTTACATTAAGATATGAGCTCTGCCCTCTGCAGGTAAGACGGAGTTCATAGTTAGCGGCCCATCAAAACTAAGCATCTTCAGAGGGACAGACAGAAGCCAGAGGCTCCACAGCATTCGCAACCACGGTGGGAGGTGTTGTGGAATATTTGGCAGGCAAGATGTGTTCACCAGGCAAAGATGTGTTATATTTGTTTCTGCTGCCTTTGTTTAACAACATAAGGATGTGTGTTTAACTATGTAAAGATGTGTTGCATTTGTTTCACCTTGCCTGCCTAAGGCACCTGATTGGTCTAATAAAGAGCTGATTAGCCAATAGCTGGGTAGAGAGAGTATAGGCGGGGCTAGCAGGCAGAGACTAAGTAGGAGGAGAACTCTAGGCTCAGGAAGAACGAGAGAAGGAGGAGGAGAGAATGAATGGGGTAAGAAGCCAGGCAGCCACCAGCCAGACACAGAAGCAGTGAGAATAAGATATACAGAAAGAAAGGAAAGGAAAAAGCCCCAAGGCAAAAGGCAGATAAAGAGAAACAGGTTAATTTAAGAGAGCTAGCCAGAAACAAGCCTAAGCTAGGCCGAGCATTTAAAACTAATAATAAATCTCCGTGTCATGATTTGGTTGCTGGTTGGTGGCCCAAAAGAAAAAGCCTGGTACACACGTGGCTGCTAGGCTCTGGAAGTGTGGCCAATACAAGTGATTAACTGTTTTCTACTTTATTTAGTGCTAATTAGCCTAAAATTTAAAAATTATATTGATTCCATTATTGAGAAATGTCTAAGTGTGGTTTTGAAAAGCTGGGGATGTGAATGTTATGTTTCATGCAGACGTTTCACAGGGTTACAGTCAGATCAAGTATTTCCAATAGAGACACTGAAGCTGTCTGTGTGAGTGTGTACTTACCATGTTAAAGACTTCAGATAGGAAAAGAAGGTAAAACACCAACAATTTCAACAGTGATAACATTAAATGCCACAGTATTTGAACATTCATGATTGAATAAAACATTATTCAAATTAATTCCTGGGCCAGCTAGATGGCTCAGGAGTTGGGGGACTTGCTTCCAAGACTGATAACCTGAGTTCAATTCCTCAGATCCATGTGGTAGAAAATAACTGATTCCCACACTTGTCTTCTGACCTCTACATGTACACCATGTCATGTACACACACACACACACACACACTCTTGCATGCACTCATGAACACATAAACAAACAAATAAATAAGAAATTGAGTTCATTTAATCTGTTATTCACCTTTTAAGGTGACTGCTAAAAAATTTGCCTGTATGGCTCACACATTATTTCACTGGACCAATCTGGTCTGTGTCATTATCCAAACATACTCAAATGAACAACCATGAAAGCTGACCCGTCTCAAAAGATAAGACCATTGGTGGGAGCTAACTCAAGGATGAGCAGTGTGTTAGATGTACTAAGCAAGGGCCTGAGAGCAGCTCTTTCAACTGTGTTTAGGGAAGTAAGAGAGAGACAAACAGAAGAATGAAATCTAAACAAGCAGAGAGGGGAACCAAATGAAATTCTAGATGTTAATAAACAATGTCTAAAGTTGCAGGCTTAGGGGATGATGGACCAATAGCAACATGGGAGGGTAGGGAAATGCAATAGGATTGTGAATAGATAGATTCCTGATATCCAGTCTGAAAAATACAGAGACTATGATGTTCTTTAAACAGAGAAATGTGGGAGCCCACGGGGACAATACCAAATGCCCTAAAAGGGAGAGGATGGGGCTAAAAATATATTTGACTGAAAATGGTTGATAACTTCCTGACAAACAAAACTGAACAGAGGCGAAACCTTGGAGAGCAATGTGATACATGTGTACAAGAAGAAACAAAATCCAGAATACAGGTGTTGTCTTAGGCCAGGGCTGCACTAGAGAGTCCAGGTTGGCTTCCAACGTGTGATGTAGCCCATGCTAGCCTGGAATTTGAGGTCCTCCTGCCTTAGCCTCCCAGTGTTGGGGTCACAGTTCCACTACACCCTATTTAAATTACATATTTTTAAGAGTCAGTGGAAGAAATGTGATGAACTCCTGGAATTAAAAGGAGAACGTGGCGATATCCACAGTCCGCTGAACCACTGTGTTCATAACACTTTATTCTCCTGTGTCAGTTACGTGCATATTAGCCTGGGTGGTGTATACATCAAATTCTAACATGAAATAGGCTTTTAAAAGCACTACCATAGCATGAAGCCAGACTATGATTAAGAATGGATGAAGAAGTAAAGTGTGATCACATGTACGTGTACACATGTGTGCACAAGTTCGAGTCTCATGCTGGAAAGAACGCTCCTAACGCCCCAGCCGAATTCACCATTCTTGTAGGTGCTATGATGCACACAGACTTATTAACTTGAATCCCTACTGAATTTATGTTCCTTTCCTTAAGGGCTCTGAGGGCTTTCCTTAAGGGCTCTGAGGGCTTGCACCAGAAATCTTTTCTCTTTCCACTACCCTGGTTGTGGTAGACCAGTGATTGGCCCAAGGACCCTTACCATCCACATCCTTCCCCAGGCCCTAGCATCATCCCAGGGCCTGTGCACACATACAGAAGCCAGAAGTCAACGTGGTTTCCCTCCTCTATCATTGGCTAGCTATACACCTGCCTGTCCCCACCCCTCCCCTCATCCCCAGCACTGGTGACAGATGTATACTACTGTGCCAGTTGATATGTGGTTCTGGGGACCCAGACTCGGATCCTCAAGCTTACACAGCAGCCACCATATCCACCACAAAACCTGCCCCACCCAGAAGTTCACAACATCCCCACCCAGGAGTTGAACCCAGGATGCATGCCATTAATCCCAGCACTTGGGAGGCAGAGCAGGTGGATCTCTGTGAGTTCAAGGCCAGTCTGATCCACATAGTGAGTTCTAGAACAGCCAGAGCTACAAAGTGAGACCGTATCTCAAAAAATTATAAGTTAGCAAACAAATCTTTACATATATATAAATTGACCTAATACTTCTATATAGAAGGTTTTTTTTTTTTTAAGGAAGAAAATGACAGGCACACAACGTTGTGTACAAAATATGAGCAAGTGAACACTGATCATGTCATCCTAATTGGCCGGAACTCGAGTGAATGATGAACAGTGATCACAACTCCAGTTGCTCACGGAGGTCAATGAGAAGACAGAACAGGCCACATGCTCCTCTGCCAGCCCCCCTGGCTTTTCCAGAAAAGCCCGTACTGAGTGCCACTTGCCTTACCTGAGCCAGCAAGTCCTGGAACTGCTCTCTCGTGAGCGGCAGGAGGAAGGCCGTGATGACGCGCTTCAGGTCCCCCTTCGTCACCGCCTGGCTGTGGGTCGGGTCGAGTACCTGGAAGACTTTTTTTATTTCATCCCTTTTGCAGGAAATCCTTTGAGACAGAATCCGTTCAACATCTAACGAGGACAGTATTGGGTTGGCAATAGCTGTGGCTGTGGATGAGACAGAGATAGCTAGTGAGCGTGCTTAGACCGAGACGCAACCTAGCCTGCAGAGTCCAGCTTCCTCTCTCATTCTCAGTTATCTACTCATTTGATGCCTCACCAAGGAAAACCTAGTCTTCCCCTCTGGAAGTTGGTTAGCACAGGATCACACCCATAAGGGAAAGAGGTGAAGGTGGGTGGCCTTCCCTACATGGACATGGGATATGAGAAGAAACCTTGAGGAGTGGAAGAAATGTATTTCATAAGTCAAACTTTTTTTTACAGTGTGTGTGTGTGTGTGTGTGTGTGTGTGTGTGTGTGTACACATGTGTACCTATGTATGTGGTTGCTGGAATGCCATGGCATGCATGTGGAGGTCAGGGGACAGTGGGGGAGTGGGTTCTCTCTTCCCATCATGTGGATCTTGGGTACCAAACTCGAGTCATCAAGCTTGACAGCAAAGTGCCTTTACCTGCTGAACCACCTCGACAGTCCTCAATGAATCTTTACTGTGTGTGTGAGGACACGTGTGTCCATGTGAGTGCACATGGATGGGAACGTGCAAATGTGGAGGCCAGAAGTCAACACTGGATGTCTTCTTCCATCTCTGCTCCATTTTATTTTTTTGAGACAAGGCCTCTCACTAAACCCAGAGCTACTGGGCAGTGGTGGTGCATTCCTTGAATCCCAGCGCACAGGAGGCAGTGGTAGGTATATCTCTATTCAAGGCCAGACTGGTCTACAGAGCAAATTCCAGGACAGTCAGGGCTACACAGAGAAACCCTGTCTCAAGAAATGAGAGAGAGACAGAGACAGAGACAGAGAGACAGAGACAGAGAGACAGAATATAATAAAGTATTTATTAAAAAACAAACAAACAAACAAGCAAAAAATCCTAGAGCTAATGGGTCAGCAAAACCCAGGGATCCTCCCTAACACCAGGATTATACCACCACTCTTGATAGATGCTGGGGATCTGAACTCAAGTTCTCAGGTTAACCTAGCAAGCACCTTATCCACTGACAAGGTAAATCAACCTTTACAGCAGCCTATCTTGTATGACCTTGACAGTTTTGGGGGAAATCTTTGATTATCTGGGATCCTTTTCCTTTTGAAGGCTGGAGACATGAACAGCCTGGGTGTGGAAAGCTGGCATGAAAATGTTCACCATGCTCTGGGTAAGTGTCAGGGGCTTCAGCGTGCTAGGGGGAAGGGGAGTCCCCACTGATGTTTCAGGCCTCAGAGGTCCACAGGTCACCCATGAGAGGTGACAGGCTTCAGGCCTCCCTGACTTCTATTGCAGACAGAAACAATTGTGGAGAGAAATGCAATTATTCAAAGAACCCCAGGGCACCATCAGGGCCAGGTATGAACACTGGCACAGTGAGCCCTCCCCCTGAAGTCTCTGCTCCCACCGTCAGTCCTGATTTCTTCTCCTGTGGCTGTGATAAAATACCCTGACAAAGCTACTTAAGGGAGAGAGGGCTTATTTGTCCCACCCTTCCAGGCTACAGTCTATCATCACCTGGGGAAGCAGGAACTCGAAGCCACGATCACATCCCGTCCACGGCGAGAACAGGCAGCAATTGACTGATCCTTATGCTTGTGATCAGCTCCTTCTCCTTTTCATGCAGCCCAGGGCCTGGCCCACATGGCACTGCCCACGTCCAGCATGGGTCTTCGCCTCATGCAACCCAATTAAGAAAATCCCTCACAGGCATGTCCACAGGCCAACCCAATCCAGACAACTCCTCATGAAGCCCCTACCCCCAGCCAGGTGAGGCCAGATTGTGTCAGGTTAACAAACTAACCACCACAGCCACGCTGTCGCTTCTCCCAACAAGAATGGAAAAGAGTTTTCTCTCCCGACCCTAGCCCCCGGTTGTGTATGGCATCAGCCACACCTGTGCCTGAGACCAGCGGCATCATGGGGGATAAACGACTGCTATTCTTTAAAGCCACTGTGTGTGTGTGGGGGGAAGGGCTTTATCCCCCTACAATCTACACCTGGGGCAGAGGAGGACAAGGCTAGAGAGAGAATTCCTGAGCCCAGTGTGGGGTGTCTAAGTATGCATGCCCTCTAGAAGGCCGAATATATAATATGGAGATCAAAGAGGTTGGGGTAGGGCATGCCATGTGGGAGCCAGGAGCCCGTGACAGGGGAGCACTGGGGGAGGAGGAGGTAAGGAGGCTCATCTGGGAAATCCCAATTTTGTAGAAAGTGGGGTTCGCTATTCCAGAGCTACTGACCAGGCACCCATCATTGCCAGCCCCTGTTGCTGGTGCCAAGCACACTGCCGCGGGCAGACAGACCCGGCTACCATCTGGAGGGGACAAGACAGACAAGGGGCAGGCAGCCAGTATGCCACGGGGTGATGACAGATGGTAGTGAACGCAGCAAGGGTGGCAGGAGACCAGCAGGGTGTAGGAAGGTGGCACCATGGCCTGCTCTAGCCAGGTGGTCCAGGATCCCTCCCCAGGGAGCTTGGGAGCCAAGATCAGGACGTCAGAAACGGGCCAGGCGGCGAGCAAGCAGAGGTGACCACATTGGACATGGACCACAGCAGCTCTGTAAGAGCTCTCTGTAGGAGCGACCTGAGTCTGCCTAAGGGAACAGAGACCAGGGTAGCTGTGCAGGAAGAGCCAGGGTTGAGAAGGTGGGACACCTGCGTGTTGGCTTCAAGCACCTGAACAAAGGATTGGGGTTTTGTTTTGTTTTGTTTTTGAGACAGGGTTTCTCTGTGCAACCACCCTGGCTGTCCTTGAACTCACTCTGCAGACCAGGCTGGCCTCATACTCAGAGATCCACCTGTCTCTGTCTCCAAAGTGCTGGGATTAAAGGTGTGTGCCACCACTGTCTGGCCCAGGGTTTTCCTAAAATTTGAGAGGAAGGCCCAGGGATCATCAGGGGAGCAACAATGATACATCATTCCAGCCACTACAGAGAATGGACTTCAGGGACAAGAAACAAGGGAAGAAGATCAGAGATGTCCTGCATCAAGCCCATAAGGAAATGGGTGTGGCTTGACCCTGGTGCCACCCTGGATGTGGATCACAGACTGGCAAATGGAGACGTGGTCTGCTGGTTCTTGCACTGACTAGGTCTTGTAGACTGTGTGGTGTGGGGACAGGCAGAGTCTGAAGAAGCAGATTAGGACCCTGGATCCATGCTCATTGTGAGGACCTAGACCAATGATGGTGCCAGTGGCCGAGGACCAGGGCAAAGGACCTTGTGGAGTTTGTGTAAGGTGTCGGCAACCGAGGAGCAAACAGAAAGCCAGCCAAGCAGCGGATACGTACCCTGGAGCCTAAAATTTCCCTAGTGGGGAAATCCGCACAGAACTGGTTACAGGCTGCTTGCACATGACATTCCATGACATAGATCTGGGGATGGGACAGCGGGGAGAAGACCGAACACAGCAGAGCCTGAAGGCAGAGGAAGGCTCCAGAACCTGCCATCAGACCCCTGAGGATGCTCAGCAAGGCGGCAGCCCCTCCACTCTCCCATCTCCTCTCCCAGCCGCTGAGACTCCCAGCAGCGGCTGGTTCCCACAGAGGAGCTGTGTGGTGAGAATCAGCTAGAGTGCACAGCGATTCCTTGGCCCGCTGGGTGTCACGGGGGACCCTCTTCACAATGCACGCTTCTACCCTGAGATCTCTTCTCAGACTTTTTGTGTATTTTTTAATTGCTTTCCAAGAAGCCCTGACTTGGCACTCAGAACTGTGATTTGAAGGCAGCAGACAGTATTAACTCTGCAGAAGTAGTTGAGAGCAGCTTTATGGTTTTACAAGCCCGATGTAGCACCTCAGGCACATGCCCGATGCAGGCCCTCAGACTAGAAATGAAAGCCAGACCCAAACCTCCTCCACTGCTGCCGGGAGAGCCAACCAACGCCGTCTTCCTGGAAGGCAGCTGGACCAGATTCCCATTGTCGGTTTAGGAACTAGAGAATTGCAGTAGACTGCCACTCTAGCCCTACCATGCCGGCAAGCAAGATGGGTTAAAAATATGTACAGTTTCAAACCAAGCCAAGACCCGAAGCTACAACAGAAACCAAATATCACAAAGGACAAGCTGGTCTTCAACAGTCCAGACAGACGGTGCCTTTTCTGCAGAGATGAGGGAACAGACACAGCCCAGACAGGATGAGAAGACAACAACCCCATATTCAGTAGCCACATGTAATGGTAGACAGACAATGATGACCCCAGGGCCTTGGTCAACTACATGTGAGGAGCAGCCAGGCAGGTGGCAGAGAGCTATATGATAGCACCCTAGGTCTCCGACAGACAAGGCAGCTATTCTCCAAAGGCTGGCTACAAGGTGAAGAGGCAAGGCAAATCCCTATGGAGCACATGGAGTCTCTGCCCGTGGTCTATCAGGCCTGCTGCAGGTTCAAGGCAAGGCAATCGAGGTCATTAGAAAGGAAATGGCCCCCATAGGGAATGGCACTATGAGGAGGTATTGCTCTGTTGGAGTGGGTGTGGCCTTGTTGGAGGAAGTGTGTCACTGTGGAGGTGGGCTTTGAGGTCTAATATATGCTCAAGCCACACCCAGTGTCTCAGACAACTTCCTGTTGCCTGCAAGTCAAGATGTAGGACTACCAGCTGCTTTCTCCAGCAAGCACGTCTGCCTGCATGCTACCTTGCTTCCCGCTGCCTTGCTTCCCGCCATGATGATAATGGACTAAAATTCTGAACTGTAAGCGAGCCACCACAATTAAATGTTTTCCTTTATAAAAGTTGCCGTGGTCATGGTGTCTCTTCACAGCAATAGAAACCCTAAGGCAGCGGTGGAATCAGTGGACACCCCTCCACATGCAGAAGCTGTTGGTGGAGCTGGGAACAAAAAGGACTCTGGAGATCTAGCCTGCCACCATGACCCAAATCCAGGAGGGCTGTGATGCAAGAGATGGCCCCTGGAGACCCAGCTGGCAGCTCATGGGCTTGGCTTAGTTGCAGACTACATGGAATGAAAGAACCAGTGAGTGCAAAGCTGAAATACAAAGATAAAATACTTTTAACGTACTATTTTCATCTGTATTATTTATTCATTTGTGTGTGTGTGTGTGTGTGTGTGTGTGTGTGTGTATGTGCGCGTGTGCGCGCGCCACCTGCATGCAGTGCCCACAAAGGCCAAAAGAAGGCATCAGATTCCCGGAGCTGGAGTTGCAGGCAGGCCATTATGAGCTACGTGATGTGGGTGCGGCAAGTAGAACTCAGTCCTCTGCAAGAGCAGCAAGTGCTCTTAACGGCTGAGCCATTGCTCCAGCCCCAGACAAAACCATTTTTAAAAAGAAAAGGGTACATTGTGGCAATTGTACTTATTTGATATCATCTGCTCGTACAAGTTACACAGCCACATCTCCAAATCCATGTGAACAAGAGAGTGCGGAACAGCTGATGGTGCCCCCTGGGAGGGGATGGCAGACACACACGTGTATATATAAGTGTATGTGTGCAGGAGGGGGGTACATATGTACTCCGGTCCTTTGGCACATGTACATACCTGTGTGTGGAGGCCAGAAGTCAACTCAAGCATCCTTCTCTATCACTTTCCACACAATTTTTTTGAACAGCGTCTCACACATGGCCTGGAGCTCACCAACTGAACAAGGCTGGCTGGCTGGTCATTGATCTCCAGGGATCTGCCTGTTTCTGCCTCCCTCGCGCTGGGATTGTAGGCAAACCCCACTGTGCCTGGCTTTTTCCGCTAGGCTCTGGGGATCAAACTCCTGGCCCTCACGCTTTCTCAGAAGGAGCTTTACCGGCTGATCAGTTTCCCCATCCTACAGACGTAGTTATAGAAAGAATTTGGGTGTATTGATTTGATTTTATGCGTGTGAGCACTCTGCCTGTGCATCTGTGCACCACTTGGCTGCCTGGTGTTTGTGGAGGTCAGAAGAAGGCAGCGGGTCCCCTGTAGTTCTCATGGTTGTGAGCTGCCATGCGGGGGCTGGGAACCTAAGCCAGGTGCTCAGCAAGAACAACCAGAGCTCTTAACAGTCGATCCATCTCTCCGGCCCCAGAAACTACTTCTAACAAGACAAAACACTTGGGTGGATTTTTTTTTTTTCACGTGGCCGGCCAACGTGCAAAGGAAACGACAGAGAAGAAACACACTCGAGGCAGAGGCGGATCGAGCCGCACAGCTCCATCCGAAGAGAACTTAGGCCCGCCAGTAATAAAGATCAATCTGCTGTGTAGACACGGGCAACCGACAGAACCAGCAACTCATGGAGCAAAAAGGCACCCCAGCTAAACCTGAGGAGGGGGATTTAAATCACCGATGGACAAGTGTCATTAGGGGCTTAGAAGACAGCTCAGTGGAGAAAGCTTAACATGCAAACATGGTAACCAGAGTTTGGCTCCAAAAGCCCATGTAACACTGAAGGCGGGACAGATTTCTTTAACCCCTGCATGCCTGGGAGACTCAATTCCCAGACGCTTGCAGCCCAGCTAGCCTGGCCTATGCAGCGGTGAAGAAGAAGCGACCCTGCCTCAAATAAGGGGGAAGGCAAGGACTAACATGCAAAGTTGTCACACCCACATGTTGTGGTATACACATGTGTGTGCACAGGCATTTGCATGTGTGAGCATACACACATTGACACTTTAAAAAAAAGAAATGTAATTAAAACATAAATGTAAGCTGGGCAGGGATGGCACACAACTTTAATCTCAGCCCTTGGGAGGCAGAGGCAGGTGGATCTCTGTGACTTCAAGGCCAGCCTGGTCTACAGAGCAAGTTCTCCAGAACAGCCAAGGCTACACAGAGAAACCCCATCTTAAAAAAACAAAGACAAAAAAATGTAATAACTTCTGCTAATGCACAAGATCTTACAAGATACTATTCTGTTGTGATATTCTTTGGGGGAAGTATACTTGTACCAGCTTCTGGGGGGGTCTTTCAGTAGTGTTTAAGAACTCTGGTAGAACTGGAGAGATGGCTCAGAGTTAAGAGCACTGACTGCTCTTCCAGAGGTCCTGAGTTCAATTCCCAGCAACCACATGGTGGCTCATAGCCATCTATAATGAGATCTGGTGCCCTCTGCTGGCCTGCAGGGATACATGCAGACAGAACACTGTATAGATGATAGATAGATAGATAAATAGATAGATAGATAGATGATAGATAGATAGATAGATAGATAGATAGATAGATAGATAGATAGATAGATAGATAGATAGAACTCTGGGAGTAGTCTGGTGGTGGTAGCGGCGGCGCATGCCTTTAGTCACTTTAGTCCAGCACTCGAGAGGCAGAGGCAGGCAGATCTCTGTGAGTTCGAGGCCAGCCTGGGCTACAGAGCAAGTTCCAGGACAGGCTCCAAAGCTATACAAAAAAACCCTTTCTCGAAACCCTCCCCCCCAAAAAAAAGAACTCTGGGAGATGGATGCCTGGACTCAGTAGCCCCCTTCACACTTTATCGGGATTGTCAAGTATACTAAGACCACCCCCCTGCATTGTTGTGTAGACGAGAAGCTGTGCGCTGGAACGGCTCTACATTTTACTCTGTCATGTTTTCATCAGAAACCACCTTAACAACAGAGCCGAGTTAGGATAGACAGGTGGCCGTCAGATATCAAGCCTGTATCCCCCGGCTCACTAGTGATACACAGGGCCGCTGGAGTAAAGTCTCCCCAACTACCAGCAAGCATGTGTCCAGTGAGATTCCCACCTGTAAGGCTTACAGGCGCACCCATTGGTCCTTCCCACTTCCCTCCCCGACTCTGTCCTGCATCCTTTAGATTTCCTGCTTGGTCCTTGCTTGCATGCACGCTTCAGACTCAGCATTCAGTTTCCTCACTTCCTTCTCTCTGGCTACTACATCCCTGTGGGGCCTGCCTTCATCAGACCCAACTCCATTCTCAACACCTATCAACAGTGCTCATCCTGAACCAAAGCTCAAAAAATGTGTGTAAGAAACAAATGCATTAAGGAGGAAATGAGTGAAGATCTAAAGATATATAATTTGGGGAAATATTAAGTCAAATTCTGTAGTCTTTAAACCGAAAGAAGAATCCAAATGGCTTAACAATTCTTATTCTCACAAAAAAATCCACTCTGCATATATATATTTGTAGCTGCTTTCTCATAATTCCAAATGCAGAAGCAACCAGAATGGGGGAGGGGTAACAAACTACTGCAAGGCGTATGATGGACTGCCGGGTGGCCGGCTACTCAACAAGCAAAATGCAGCGAGGAAAGGATGGTCTTAGCAAATGGAGAGCCAGTGTAAACGGTGAGTGCAGGGCTAGAGATGTGGCATGATGGATGGAGAGCTTACCTAACATGCATGAGGCCCTGGGGTCCATCCCCAGTACTACATAAACTGGGCATGGTAGCATAAGCCTATGATCCTAGAGCTTGGGAAGTGGTGTCAGGAGAATCATAAGTTCAAGGTCATCCTTGACTATACAGGAAGTTGGGGGCTAGCCCAGGCTATATGACACCCTGTCTCCAAAAAGTTGGAGGAGGAAGAGGATGGGGAGAAAAATTTAGATGTAGACCTTAAACCCTTCATATAAACACGAACTTGATCTAGATGTAAATCTCCAAACTATGCAGTTAGAAGGTTGTGTGATGGACAACCAAGATGGCTGGGGGAGGAGTTACATGGGCACACTTGGTACCTTCTGATCAATTCCTCTGCAAACCTAAGACTACTGGGGGACAAGCTCAAATCTGTACAACTGTCATTTACTGAGTAACAACCATTAAGCTGACAGGGTCCAGGATCACACAGCCTGGGTTCAGATCCTGGCAATTCACTCTAAAACTATACATATCTGTGATGAAAGTGGCCTTGATGGACCCATGTCTGCATTTCCCCATAGAGGATATAGGGAGGGTATTGGGACATGACTCATGGTGCGCCTTTCACGGAGCCCATGCCAAACAGTAAGTGGTACCTGTGGACGGTGCTATGATGCCTTGTGAAGACTCACCTGACGAAGAGGGTCTGCACACATCTTGGAAGGCAGTCCTTGAATGCGTTCTGCAGGGTGAGGAGTGGGGGCGGGAGTATGTCATCTTCTGGGTGCTGGGGTACAGAGTATGCCAGTCTGGTAAGATCGACATTTTGTGCAATAAATCCCTGGTGAGAGGAAGCAGAGCAGATTATAGCACCTTCATTGTGTCAGCACGGCCGACTTCCTAGACGCTCCTTTCTGACCATCCTTGAGGGGAACACCAAGTCCTGTTTAGAGTGTTTTCAGCAGATCTAAAGAACTTCAGAAAGGCAGAGATAATGGTTATTTAAGTGTTGTTTCCTTGGTCCTCCTCTGCTTAATCACGGGGCTAACCTTGTTTCTTCCTGTTGCCTCTAGCGATACCTCTCCTCCTCAAGTCTGAAGTATTCTCTTCCCAGTACCATTCCTTCAACCTGCTCTCATCAGGAAAAGCTTTTCCTTCTCCTTCAACTATGACAGACAGTTCTTCTGGGTATAGGAGTCTGGCTTGGCATCTGTGGACTTTCAGTACATGTACATATTTCAGTATATATTTCCAGTGGCCATCAGTCCAAGCCAGTCAGCATCCAGCACAGATGGGGGAGGGACTCAAGAGGTCCCACCCCTAGCAAAGGAACCACTGGTGGCTGCTGCTGAGGGAGGGAGAGTCAGTGTCTTCAGGAGTGTGCTGGTGGGGTTGCCCATGTTCCTATAGATGGCCCTATACCTACGCACATATACTGGAAGTACTAACTGGACTCAGTTGGTAGAAGGAGGAGGAGGAGGAGGAGGAGGAAGGGGAAGAGGAGGAAGAGGAAGGGGGAGGGGGAGGGGCAGGGGGAGGGGGAGGAGGAGGAGGAGAAGAAGAAGAAGAAGAAGAAAAAGAAGAAGAAGAAGAAGAAGAAGAAGAAGAAGAAGAAGAAGAAGAAGAAGAAGAAGAAGAAGAAGAAGAAGAAGAAGAAGAAGAAGAAGAAGAAGAAAGTGAAGAGAAGTGAGGGGATTGGGAAGGGCTGGAGGGGTGAACATGATCCAAATACATTGCATACACATATAAAATTCTCCAAGAATAATTCTTTAAATTAGGGAGGCATTAGCGCTGCTGACTGATTTCTGGGCCAAGGAGTAAGAGGTGAAGAGTTCTGACTCTTGTTGGATGTGGTAGTGCATACCTGTGACCCCGCCACTGGGACGGGGAGGCAGGCAGCAGAAGGTGAGCTTGTCTCAGAAAACAAAACCAAGAGACTGTTCAGCGTCTCTGGGTGCTCAAGCAGAGCAGCACTGTTAACAAAGACAGCAGCAAAAACAGGCACGAGGACCCTGAACATCTCCAAACGGCACCCACGAGAGCCTCCCAAGACTGCTGGCGTTGTGGAAGTGAACCTCACAGCAGTCGGGTAGCATTTATTCGTGAAAAGGGCCAGATGTCAGGGCTGGCAAGAGGGCTCAGAGGGTGAAGGCACTTGCTGCCAAGCGTGAACCCTGAGTTCGATCCCCAGGCTCCATGTGGTAGAAGGAGAAAACTGAAAAATTTATTGAAATTTCAATAAATTTGTCTTCTGACCTTTACACATGCACTTGCATTCTGTGTACACACACACACATACACACACACACACACACACATACACACACACACACACACACTCCTGTAAGTTGTCCTCTGACATTCACATGTATACCATGGCATACGCCCTACGCCCACACATACACACATACAAATAAATGTAATTTAAAAGAATTAAACATCACAGCTTCCTGAATGGGTAGTCAATGGGGCAAAAAATTGCTAGCCAAACCTTAAAGAGAAAGCTGAGGCTCTGGAAAGTTTCCCCATTTTCCTGGAAATCTAGCAGGCCCCCCAACTTCACAGGGCTGTGGGCACATCGAGAGCCAGGTGCATTCTTGGGAAGGCCTCAAACTCTCTCTTCAGGCTGCCCTTGAGGGTCTGCACAACCAGGGGGAGAAGGCCAGGCCGAGCTACACATCCCTGCCTGGGAGAGGAGGAATGACTGTCCCAGCACATGCCCCACCCAGGACACTTGGAAGACTTGCTGTTCCCAAGCACTTAGAAAACGTCCCATCATCAGCTGACTACAAAGTTAATCCACCAGCCACTTGGGGGCTGTGCAGAGGAGAGGTTCAACCTTACAAAGCGAGTTTAGAAAATTCGCCAAACCATAAAAGATAGGGAATAAATAAATAAAGCTTACCAAACCACAAACAATAACAGAACACAGGAAGGGATGGGAACATGACTGCCGTGATCCCATCCATGAATTACTTCAAATGCCAAGTTTTCAACAAAAGTTTTAGTATGGTCCAGGGCTGGGGAGAGAGATGGTTCAACTGTTGAGAACACGTAAGGAAGACTAGAGTTTCGTTCCAAGTGCCCACAGCAGATAGATCACAACCTCCTGTAATGCCAGTTCCAAGGGATCTGACGCCCTCTTCTGGCCTCCATGGGTACCTGTATTCATGATGTGCACATACCACACACAGACTAACACATGCTTTAAAATAAAGTAAATCTTTAAAAAACAAACTTTAGCCGGGCGGTGGTGGCACACGCCTTTAATCCCAGCACTCGGGAGGCAGAGCCAGGCGGATCTCTGTGAGTTCGAGGCCAGCCTGGGCTACCAAGTGAGTTCCAGGAAAGGCACAAAGCTACACAGAGAAACCCTGTCTCGAAAAACCAAAAAAAAAAAAAAAAAAAAAAAACTTTAAATGAAAGGATGGACCACACATACTTGCCTTCAGAAACAAGGCAATCAAGAAGAGTTCTATGAAAACATACTATATGAAAATTTTTTTCAATTGAAAAATTGAAAGAAAAAAAACAAGCTAAATCCTATATTCATCATGAAAGTAAGGGAGAAATGAAGGTTTCCTTGGTCCCAAGATAAGTCAGGTAATTCATCACTAGCAGACCTTCTTGCAAAAGCTCTCAAAGAACATTTTCAGAAACAAAGAAAGTTACACCGGTCAGAAATCACACCAGTAAAGCCAGAGTGCGTCAGACAGGAGATGCAAGTGTAAGAGAAGCCATGTGCACCTGGAGCAGAGCCGGACACACTGAGGCCCCTGACATCACTGGACAGGCAGACGGGGAAACAGACATTTCAACACCCATGGCTGGAGTCTTCCATACCCACCATTAACAATGGCAGAACTACTTAGAAGATAATCAAGGGCTGGAGAGATGGCTCGGCAGTTAAGAGCACTGTCTGCTCTTCCAGGGGACCTGGGTTCACTTCTTAGCACACACGTGAGGCTCACAACCCTCTGTTACTCCAGTTCCATGGGATTCAAGGCCCTCTTCTGGCTCCATAAGCACTGCACGTAGACGGTGAACAGACAGGCATGCAGGCAAACACTCCTACACATAAAATAAACAAAACCTTAAAAAAGAAAGGCTGGGACTCGAGAGTCACTAAAGCCCCAACAAACTGACAGATACCTACGGAACACCTACTCACCAGGATACAAATTCTTCTCAAATACAAAGGGCAGCGTTCTCCTGATAGACTACATCAGAAGATATTGCCTCAATAAATTAGTCCCAATAGATGATATCAGAAGAAACTTGCCTCAGTAAACTTGAAATGACTGAAATCTTCAAAATATGCTCTTAAACCACGCAGGAAGTGACATTATAAGTCAGTAACAGGAAACACCCAGATCATCCACAACTGTGCATGAATTAACGTGCTCCTCAATAGCCAGACGGTCGAAGGAAAGCGCCCAGGAGAGCGCCCGCATCACTGGGTGGGACAGGAAGCACACAGGAGGGATTATAAAGCAACACTTAGACATTGTGAGACAGGTACTTAGATTTAATTATTTTATACCATTTACTTATTCAGTGTGTGTGTGCATGCCACAGTGCACATGTGGAGGTCAGAGGTCAGAGGACAATTTACAGGGGTCATGTCTCTCCTTCCACCATGTGGATCCTGGAGCCCAGGTTCAGGTCGTCAGGCTCGGCAGCAAGCGCCCTTACCAGCGAGCCAGCTTGCTGGCCCCAGTTATCTGTATTTTTTGTTCTAATTGCAAATGAATAAACTAAGCTTCTTCCTTAAGAAAGAGAAAGAAAACCAAAGTGACCAGATGGAAAGAAATTTGAAGTCTGGGGCCCAAAACAGCAGAGAAAAGCCACAGCGCAGAAACGTCACTATTTGGAAATATTAGCAAAGTTGATAATACTAGGGGGATGAAGGAAAAAATAAATAACACCCTTTAAAATTAGAAATAGGAGAAGCATTACTTACTGCCCTCCTTCCAGAAATAAGGATCCTAAAGAAAATCAGTAGAATTGGGTAACCAAGAGAAAACGGAAGCATTCTGAGGAAGATGGGGGATTAGAACTAAGGAAGAAGCAGGAAATCCAAGAAGCATGATGCCCCAGAAAGTCCACTGTCACATGACTAACTAGTGCTTTTTACCAGATGCCCAAGGAATAATTAAAAGGCGGTCTACCACAATCGGTGATCAAGTGTTTGCCCTGAGTGACGGGGGGGGGGGGGGGGGGGGGGGGGGGGCGGGGGGGGGCGGGGCCGCACAAGAGGACAGCGCCTGTCCGCACATCTATAAAGCCAGTGCTGGCCTGACAGAAACCAGACCACGGCACCAGAAATCACAGCCAGAGACCAGTGCTCTAGGTGGCACAGGAACACCAACTAACCAAACCTAGCAACTTGCTTAAAACAACAGCACAGCCCGATGGGAGGCATCCTGGGAAGTAAAGGCGGCTGACAGACAAAGGCTAACCTAGGCTGGGGCTCGCTCAGAGGCGCAGCACTCTCCCTTCTTGGGAACCGATACTAGCGTTGCTGTGATAGTCACATGCACACACTTCTGTGTGGGTGTGCACTTTGGTTCACTTGTGTGCGTGCCTGGAAATGAACCTGCTTGGTTGGCAACTCTGTTTTTGAGGGGTTTTGTTTTGTTTTGAGGCTGAGTCCAGATTTGCACCATAATTTTCAGAGAGTCCTGATCTGGCCAAAGTGCTTGAAATTAAATTAAAATTAAAAAGCAAATGGCCATTGGACTAAAAGGATGGCTCAGTGGTCAAGAACACTGGTTTCTCCTTTAGTTTGGTTCTCATAGGCTGGAATGGAAGTCCAAGGGATCTGGCACCCTCTTCTAATCTGTGCAGGTGTCTGTACACAAACACACACATACACAAACACACACACACACACACACACACACACACACACACACACACACCTATTGATCCCTCCCAAAGGCAGAGCCCCTACTACATAATCACTCAGAATTCAACCCCTATTCTTTTGTTTTGTTTTTGTTTTTTGAGACAGGGTTTCTCTGTGTAGCCCTGGCTGTCCTGGAACTCACTCTGAGACCAGGCTGGCCTCGAAGGCACAGAGATCCACCTGCCTCTGCCTCTCAGATGCTGGGATTAAAGGAGCCACGGCTGCCCGGCCCGGCTCTCAACCCCTACTCTTAAGGGTCCCATCACCTGTGAGGCCAGCACAGTTAGGACCAAGTTTCTACACGTGATCTTTATAGTCCATCTGCATCAAACCACAGCATGTGGCTTATCCCACCAGAACCTTAGCGCCCCAGCAGAGCTCGTCTTCCAGAACCGCACTGAAAGCAGGGGGTTACCGTACCACAGATCAGCTTCCAAAATCCTACAGGTTCTGAAGCATGTGGCTGTGGGTTCATAGGGTCAACACACAGTTATTAAGTACCCTTCTAACATGGCTGGGGATCCACGAACAGAACAGGTAGAATCCTGGGCCTCTCGGTCCTAACACTGTCGCCATGAAGAGGGACAGACAGTAGAGACGGCAAGGCTCGGCGGGGGTAGGGGGGGAGTGGGGGGGTGGGGGGTGTTGATTGGCAGAGCACTTGCCTAGAATGCACCAAGCAAGCCCTGTGTTCAATCCCCAGCACCATATAAAACCAGTTGTGGGGCTGTCCTGGTTTTCTCTCAGTGGCTGCCATACAGCACTGACCAAAAGCAACTTGGGGAGAACAGGGTTTATTTGACCTTACAACGTGTAGTCCATCAGCCAGAAAAGCCAAGCCAGGAAACCAGAGGCAGGAACTGCAGCAGAAGCCACGGAGGAGAGCTGCTCACTGGCTTGCTCAGCCTGCTTTCTTATACCACTAGACTGCCTGCCCTTGAGTGGCACTGCCCACAGTGGACTGGGTCCTCCTGCACCAATTAGCAGTCTGCCCCCCCCCACACACACACATGCCATGGGCCAATCTGATGGACGCAGTTTCTCAGTTGAGATTCCCTCCTCCTAACCATGTCTGGGTTTATGTCAAGTTGTCAAAAGGTAACTATGACCGTGGTGCACACCTCCAGTCCCATCAGTGGGGGGAGGGGGCGGGGGGGGAGGGGCGGCGGCAAGTGGCTAAGAGGTTCAAGGTCATCCTTAGCTATACAAGTCTGCATGTTAGTTGATGACCCAAGCTGTCCTGTGACTTGGCAGGATGAGGAAGTTCCTGGAAGCCTGAGGGGTGGAGAGGCTGGTAGCACGGGATCTCTCCTCAGGCACGCACATCCGCAGAAGCACAGCCCTGGCAGCCCACGCTGCCGCTCAGGCCTGCGGTTTTTATTTTCCCCATAAATCCCCTTCTTAATAACAACGCAGCTTGCCCAGGCTTTGGCCCCATGCCTTACTGTGCCACCTGAGGAGCGAGATAATCAACCCAAAACCACTGCCTGAGGTGTGCTTTATTACTTCAATACAAAGCCGTTCAATCCGGGAAACACTTAGCCGAAGACAACATGGGAAAAGGGAAAAAAAGAAAAAGAAAAAGAAAAACCACCATCCTATGAAAAGTAATTCCCCCCGAAGCCGCTGCGAGCCCGGCAGGGAATCACCCCCTTTCCTCAGGAGAGTGAATGGCTGGATGATCTGTTCAGGCGCTTCCAACTCTCCTTCCCACGGACACGGGGTGATTTGATACCTTACCACACAGAAGCTCCAAAGGGCTGACTGGAATGGTCCCGGAAACAGACCCTATTGGACAGTCACCATAAACCCTCATGATGTAAACATGTGCCGAACAAGTGTCCACTCAGCCAAAGCTACAGGCCAGCCACACCTGGGGGCTTGAGACATGAGCAAACACAAGCCTCTCGCCTTCCCATGTCTTTCCATCTCAGTCAGCGGGCAGAAGAACACGATAATATGATAAGACAGAAACAAGGCCGGGGGTGGGGGTGGGAGGGGGAGCACGGTCAGTGAGGGAGTTGCTATGCAAGCATGAGGGAGCCCCCCCCCCCAACCCACGTGAATAAGCTGGCCACAGTGGCAGGTGGTTAGCTATCCCAATGCAGGAAAGGCTGAGATGGGGGCTTCCCTGGGACTCTCTGGCCAACCAACCTTACAGATTTGGTAAGCTCCAGGCTCAGGAAGGGACCCTGTCTCAAAAAAAAATAAGGTGGCAAGAGACTGTCTTTGGCCTCTACATATGTGCTCATACACATGGACCCATACACACACACACACACACACACACATACACACACACACACACACACACACACACACACACACACACACACACGTTCAGGAACAAGGGGCCCCTCCCTCTTTTAGAATACCAGTGTAGAATGTAGGGACTCAGTGTTGCGTGGAAACCAAGTTGAACAAATAGAAGACAGTGGAGCTCCCGGAGAGGCTGGGCGTTCCAGGCAACAGGAAACGAAGCGTGTTAGAAGTGATGAGCATACCAGTTACCCTGATCTGGTCCTTACACCCAGAATCCAAGTATTCAGACGATATACTGAGGCTGAGGCCATAGCTCAATGGTACACCGCTTGCTTAGTATATCTAAAGCTCAGAGTCAATCCCCAGCACCACCAAAAAATAAAAGAGGTCAAACAATATTCTATAAACTGATACAAATTACTCTATGTATTAAGAATAAAACAGACACATCATGGAGGCTAGAGCAATGACTCGTTGGTTAAGAGCACTGACTGCTCTTCCACAGGACTTGGGTTCGGTTCCCAGCACACACATGGTGGCTCACAACCATCTGTAGCTCCAGTTTCAGAAAATCCATCACCCTCTTCTGGCCTCCATGGGCACTGCACACACATGGTGTATATACCTACATGCAGGCAAAATGTTTATACACAATAGGAATTTAAAAAACCAAATATGTACAGAAACAATTCCGTGCTAGAGAGATGGGTCAATTGTAAATTACTCCCTTGCAAATGTAAGGATCTGAGTTTGATCCTTAGAAGCCATGCTTTTTCAAAAAAAAAAAAAAGACATAGGCTGGAGAGAAGGCTCAGAGGTTAAGAGCACTGGCTATTTTTTCCCAGAGGATCCAAGTTCGATTCCCAGCACCCACACGGTGGCTGACAATCATCTGTAACTCCAGTTCCAGGTGATCCTCTGCCAGCATCAGGCACATGTGTGGTGGCACACAGACATATAGGCAAAATACCCATACACATAAAAATGAAGTTTAAAACCAACCAACAAAAGCCAAATGTGTATATTATCCCAGCGCCGAAGGGTGTGGTGTCCCTGAACCATTAACTCAGCTTCGCATGTCTCCTCTTGGCAATGTATTCTCAGGTGACATCGAGCTGGGGAGCTGGGCTGAACAAGTTTGCCGGCTACTTCAGAAACCCCTGAAGTGGACTGATAAACATAGGCCATGGGGCTTTTTCAAAGCTCCCCCACAAAGCCTCCATATACACATGCTTTAAGTCAAAACAATGCAAAAAGCTAGCAAATCTTCTATGGCATGAGTCTACCAGCTTCAAACACAGGACCTAGTGCCTATTTCTCTGCTGCTGAGTGTCTAGTCATCAACACTGTAACCATCTCCTGGATTAGATACTGCTACTTGTATCTTTCAAGAAGGGGAAATTAAACACTAGAGGGGGAAAAGGGGGCCAAATTTACTGGGTCCACTAAGGCTGAGACCCAAACTAAACTTATTCCTCATCCTCTTACACACTTGCACCAGTGTGCAGTTGTGTGTTTATGTGTGCATGTGTGAGGGATTTGTGTGGACAATGGGGCTTGCACAGGTTGGATGGGGGAATAAAGAACCTTCACGATCAACCCACAAGAACACCCCAGGTTTGCAGTCTATGACTGCAGCTCCTGGAAAGGAGGCCTGGGAGGAAATGGCTTAGTGAGTAAAGGGCCCGGTGCATGCTGCAGCATGAGGACCTGAGTTCACATCCCCAGCACACCAAGTGGAAAGCTGGACATGGCATCTGTGCCTGTAAACTCCGTGCTGGTAGGCTGAGGCATGCAGACCCTTCGGAATCACTGGATAGCCATAACAGCAAGCCAGTAATTCACAAGACAGTGAGAGGAGACCCTGCCTCATAAGCAAGGTGGAGAACGACAGAGGAGGACACCCAACCTCAACCTCTGGCTTCCACATGCTCACACACAGATGCATGCTCAATATGTACATGCAGGCACTAGCACTCTTGAGGAACCCAGGGCCCTGGCACAGACATGAGCAGCCCAGCCTGGTGTCTCACACTGCCTCCATCTTAAGACTTCACGGAGGCAGCAAGCCCCGGTCTACAGTTCTCAACGTAGGAATTAGAAGGATGCGAGCTGATCTGCAAGCTGCTTCCAAATGATAGGGTATCTTAAAAAAACAATTTAGCCAGCCATCTGAATTCAATTTAGCAGAAACAACCGTGCTTATACACTGTCCAGTCTCCATGACGGCAGCCTCTGGTGTGAGTCCCAGCCTTCCTTCACTGGGGCCACCCTCATCCCTGCAGGGACCCCTCCTTCATCCTGAACCCTGCCTAAGGAATGCTGCTGGGCTTTCCAACCTACCCCGTCACAGCACAAGACAGACCTCATCAACCCAAAAGCCAAATAAGCACCACTCCTCGAGATAATGTGTTTTAATGAGCTGGAAATGGTGATTACAAGAATATATAGTAACAATGCATTTAGAACAAGGTAAAGAGAGGGCGCAGTGAGTCTGAGTCCAGACACCCTAAATACCTGCTCCTCACGTGGACAGCAGGCAGAGCAGGTGCCAGGGGCTGAACTGGGACGGTGGAGACTGCGTCCTTTCGTCCCCACTGTTCTCTCACACACGGGGCATGTGAGCTGGCTCCTGCCCGCCTTGCAGTGCCCACCACCAGCTGTCACCAGCTGTGCCCTATCACCCCCACTAAAGCCTCCCCGCCACCCCGAGTCCCCCGGGCACCAGGACTGCCTCGGCAGGCACTGCACCCACCGTGATTTGCCCACTGTACTTGGATGTGGGAAATCGTAAATTAGACTTACAAGCTTCGTGACACAAAGCAGCCTCTCACCCCACAAACACCACACAGGTACACACTCACCACACACATACTCTCCACACACATACCACACACTCACCGCCTAGGTACTCGCCACACATAACACACACACACAGACACACAGACACACACACACACACCATTTATACACACTTGCCACACATCTACCACACACTCACCACACAGGTACTCACTCACCACACACATACCACACACTCACCGCCTAGGTACTCGCCACACATAACACACACACACAGACACACAGACACACACACACACACCATTTATACACACTTGCCACACATCTACCACACACTCACCACACACTCACCACACAGGTACTCATTATACATATACTATATGCACCATATACCACACACACACTACACATACAATATACATCATATACTCTCACCACACACTTACCACACACATCACACAAATACTACACACTAACTACACATACATTCACCATACATACCATATATATACTCACTACACACACACACTCACCACATAGGCACTTACCACACATACACCACACACTCACCATACAGGCATTTACCACACATACCACACATTCACTATACACACATTCACCACACATATACCATACACACTCTACACGACATATACACTACATACACAATATACACCATATATTCTCATCACACACTTACCACACACACACTCACCACACACACCACACTTATACCACACACTCACCACACATTTGTATATATATCACACACTCACCATATACACTACACGCTCACCACACAATTGTACATGTATCACACACTCACCATATACACTACGTACTCACCATTCACTTACCACATATACACTACACACTATAACACTACACACACCATACATACCATATACTCTCACCACACACATTCCACACACACTCCACACATAACGCATACTCATCACACATATTTACCACACATTCCACATAGTCACCCCCCCGACCATACACACATGCTCACCATACACATGTACCATATGTACCCATCACAAACATACCACACATACTTACAATATAGTCACCACACATACACCACACTCTCACCACACATACCACATGCTCACCATACACACACCTGACATGCATCATATACACGCAGTGCACTTATACACACCACATGCTACACTCACCCTTCACACTTACCATACTATGTACCTCTACTATACACATACCACACATGCACATACACACTACAGACACACACTCAATGCCACACATAGACACACACATGAAATGCATGCAACACACACCATCTGTCCGTCCTTCCATGCCTGAAGATCACTCCGCCCTTTATCACCACCCATAACTCCTCACTCTTCTCCCATCTACTGAAAAGGAGAAAGTGATTAGTAAATCAAATTTCATAGTACCACAAGTCTCATGAATTTCCATGTGTCTTCCCTAGGAGGCCATGAGATGGGGGACCATGACAATCCTCAAAAGAGTGATACATGAACCAGGCATGGTGGCACACGCCTTTAATCTCAGCACTCGGGAGGATCTCTGTCTGTTATGCCTTCTCCATCATGGTCATACTGCTCCGCCCAGTGGATTTCTCAATGGCCACCCCTACCCCGCTGCCAGACAGAGTCAGGACAAGGGGAAGAAGCAGAGCCGCGGTTTGCTGCCACAGAGCTGTCCTGCTCTCAGCATTTCCAAAGTGTAAGAACTGGAAACAATTACACCCCTCTCCTGCCTTACCAGCAGACAAGGTGTATTTGGCATGTGCTATTTATAGTCCAGCCAAGTCCCCCAAGCCCTCAGAGGGAGCAGGCAAAGTTCCCAGAGCGTCCCTGCTTCGGTTAGAGCAACCAAACGTTTGCTGCTGCTGCCACCTACGGCAGAAAGAGGGAATTGCGGCAGGAATCCTGAGAGGTCCAACTGTCCCCACAGGTGCCTGGGTTGGGCGGCAGCCCAGGTCACGGTGGGTATCTAATAATGGCTGTTGGGTTGACACCAGTGCCAGGGCACTCCAAGTCAGAACGCACAAGCCAGGGCTTTCTGAGCAAACAGGAATGTCCCTCCGCGCCAGACGAATGGCTGACACAAACCCGAGGGAGGTGGCACAGGCAGCGTGACGCTGGACACAGCAGTGGCTTACCTGGCCTTGGTGCTGCTTGACCTAGTGCTGTTGACTTTGGCCACGTTTAGTTTGACGTTGTTGCGCTTCATTGTCTCCTAGATCAAATACTTGTGAATTTGAGAATCCTGAGAAAGAAGAGAGCCGCTGGGTTAGTGCCCACGGGCTGGCCAGTTTCCTTGGCTCTCTGAGCCCCAAGTAAAGTTACTGCCGGTGAGTACCGTAGGCACACTCCTCACCCTCCCAGGTCCCAGCCTCTCCCCATTCTCCTTTCTATCTTCCACACAGCACCTGAAACAGTAACTTGGAAGCCCTGCGGTGTCCTGTTCCTTCCAATCACCGTCACTCTTACAATCAGCCTCCTCGGGTCTGGATATCAGCCTGTGTCTTCCTGCAGCTGCCTCTCACTCCTGTTCCCACACCTGTACCCCACCAGCCTCTGGTAGTCCCCGGGACACACAAGGTCCTTTCCACGATGGCGCCTTTGTCCTCACATGCTGTCACCTCTGCCTATCCACCCGCACTTCTCCCTCTCTGTCCACTGAACTCTCCTTGTCCTGGAGCTCACTGCTTCTCAAGCCTGTGTCCCCTGGAATCCTTCTTAGAAACAGATGGCTGCACCCAGTTCTAGATTCCGATTGCCATGAAGAGCAGTGGGGAACTAAGAATGTGGGAATGTCCAAGTTCCGAGGGGCTCTTACCACCTCCATGGCCCCCCAAACATCACTCTGGGAGCGGATGCCCTGTGCCTCAAAACTAACGTCACTTCCCTGGGAAGCCCTGGTGGATTCCTCCACACAGGCCAGCCTCCCTCACACAGTGATGTTGACCTCAGTTATCCCTCATAACTCTTTATCCATTTTGCAATGATGTGTCTATTGGTGAGAGTCTTGGCGGCTCTGAAGACTGCAGCCAAGGAGCTGGAGAGAAGGTCCAGTGACTAACAGCACTTACTCCTCTTGCAGAGGACCTGAGTTTGGGTCCCAGCACACACATCAGGCGGCTGACAATAGCCTGGAACTCCAGCTCTAGGGGATCCGATGCCTTCTTCTGTACACACACACACACACACACACACACACACACACACACACACACGTGTGTAAATAAATGATAAATCTTTAAAAAATAAAATGGCACTGATCTACGAGTATAGCGGTATCATCATTAGGAATCATTTTATCGCTATGTTCCTTTAGCAGAATGAAAGTATTGTTTTCCCCTAGGCCCATGACCTGTCTAGTCTTAAGTTCTTGGCCACTTTAGCAGTGTCAGGTATGGGTTCCATCTCATGGGGTGGGTCTTAAATCCAATCAAAAAGTGGTTGGTGACTCCCGTAACATTTGTGCCACTCCTGCCCCAGTAGATCTTGCATGTTGGTCAACGTCGCAGATTGCAGGGTTTGTAGCTGGGTGATGTTGATGGTCACCTTTCTCTTCCAGTAGCATGCAAAAACCTTCTGGCATCATGAATGCTAGTCAGTAGGGGGTGAAACTTCTAACTCGGCACTAGATCAACTTCTCCATGTCTGAAGACATAAGAAATGTGGTCTTCAGCAACGGGGCCCTACCATCAGGTTGTGAAAAGCAGCTAGTAGCCTTGGCAGTAGCCTGTGTGGTGTTTGGAGGGTTCTATGGGACCCCCTGTGGTCAGCCCTCCTCGGGGAAGCTTCTTGTGGTTGACAGTAATTAATGCAGACAATGTGCAGAGAGTGACAGACTTTGGAGCACTCAGTCCTAAATGGGATGTCTTCAGCAAACCCCTCCCCTCAAGGCTCGGGAATCTTTGTGGAAGAGAAGGTGGGAAGATTATGTGTACCAGAGGTGATGGATAACTCCAGACACAGCAGGACCGATGCACATATGAACTCAGAGACTTTAGCAACACAGGACCAATGACGGTTCCAGCTAGACCGAGTCCCAGCACTGAGAGAAGGAAGTGGACACGGGGTCCAGCCTCTAACCATAAAGCTATCTGCAACCGATACCTGCTGGGAAAGGGGAAACTGGTTTTCTGTAGTGAAGTGACGCTGGGTTTATCAATCACACTCCAGGGCAGGTCCCATGCCCAGGAGTAGTTGACCAACAAAACAGACTCCATGTTTTTGTTTTTGTTTTGTTTTGTTTGGGGGTAGGGCGGACTTTTTGTTTCATTTTGTTTTGTTTTGGCTTTTTTTTTTTGTCTTACTAGTCTTTTGTTTGTTAATTGTGATTTTCATTTTTGTGCTTTTGGGGGGTTTTGGGAAGAGTCAAGACAGAGTTTCTCTGTGTATCCCTGGCTGTCCTTGAACTCATTCTGTAGATGAAGCTGGCCTCTGAGATTCACTTGCCTCTGCCTCCCTGGATGCTGGTATTAAAGGTGTGTGCTATCCCACTCAACTTTTGGTTTTTGTTTTTTTATTATTTTTTGAGAGAGAGAGCAAGAGAAAGAGAGAAGGGAGTGGGGGAGTTCTGGGAGGGAAAATATGATCAAAATATATTGTATGAATATTATTATTATTATTATTATTATTATTATTATTATTATTATTATATTACAGCCATGTTCAGGGCAGAGTTCAAAACACAGGACAAGGAAAGGACCGCTACTTCTGAAGCTTGAGGACTCCACGAAGAAAGGCCTGCTATGACTTCTCTCTACCTTCTTTCTAATCACTTGGAGGGGACCATGGAGGAGAGCTACCTACTGGCTTGCTTCCTCCAGCCTAGCTGAGCTACCTTTCTTCTACATCCCAGGCCCACCTGCCCAAGGGAGGGCGCTGCCCACAGTGGTCGAGGCCCTCGCCATCAATTAGCAACCCAGAAAATGCCTCACAGACGTTCCCACGGGCCAAAGTGATGGAGGCAATTCTTTCATTGAAGCTTCTTCTTCCCAGATGTGCCAAATTGACAACCAAGAACAGCCATTGCACTCCTTGGCCACCTGGCACATTTCATCTTTCAAGATAGAAGCTATAGAGCCAGGCCTGGCGGGACACACCTTTAATCTCAGCACTTGGGAGGCAGACGCTGGTAGATGTCTGCGATTTTTGGGCCAGTGTGGTGTACATAGCAAGTCCCAGGCAAACTGAAGCTATATAGTAAGTCCCTGACTTAAAAAAAAAAAAAAAAAAAAAAAAAAAAAGGTGGGGGAGCTGGAGAGATGGCTCAGTAGTTAATAGCACTGGCCCTTGTAGCAGAGGACCTGGGTTCAGTTCCAAGCATCCACACGGTGGCTTACAACTGTCCTTAACTTCAATTCCATGGGGTCTAGCACCTTCAACTGGCCTCTGTAGGCATTGCACATACACAGTACACATGCATACATGCAGGCTAAACATTCATATAGAGAAAATAAATATTTTTTAAAAGATTAAAAATCCAGTGCTTCCTTCACAAGGATGCTGTTTCAGTCATGTCTACAGAGAGCGTAGGCCTCTGAGTTTATCTTCTGACCACTTTGCTTGATAAAGAAAAAGATACAAGGCCCAGAGTTGCTTGCAGTTCCATCCTTGTGTCAGGGCCACAGACGGGGGAGGCATGGATGTAATACTTCCCTGCCTGTTCCTCTAGCCCCCATCTCAACGTTCACCGAGTCTCTGCTTTTAGACCTTTCTGGGGATCCAATGGAACTTGATAGTCAGCAAGCCCCTCCCGCTGAAGAGACCCCACCGGCTTTGAGGCCTGGCACAGGATGAACCCGACATCATTAGCCTCTGTTCTTGACAGGCTGCAATGAACACCTATCACTGTGAGGGAGAAGCCTGGGCTAATGTTACCCTGCTCTTGAAAGCTAACAGTGTGCTGCGCAGGACAAGACACTACAACAGGTTCTACACAGCTTATTCCTAACTATATCATCCTCAGGTTTTTCCAAGAAAAGACCATCCTGAGACGTTAACAAATGGAACTATTCAGAACTTGATGGTAGAAATTAACAATGCCTGGAAAGCCAGTATCCTGTAAAAAAAAAAAAACAAGCTTGCAGACTTTCAGATATTCCTTTTTTATGGCCTTGGTGTTTTGTTTTGTTTGAGATAGGGTCTCATGTAGCCCAGGCTAGCCTAGAACTCACTATGCACCAGAGGACGGCCTTGAATTCCTAAGCCCCCTGCCTCTACCTCCCTGCCTGCCTGCTGGATCACAGCAGTGAGTCACCACACCCGGCTCCAGCCATGCTTCTTGCCCACAGGCAAAACCCCCATGTGGCAGCTAGTTCCCAGATCCATTTGTTCATTTGCCAGAGGAGGACTGATGTCCAGCTTTCAGCAGATGCTATTTATAACAGAATCCTAACAAAAGTACCATCCATCTGCCTTGGCACCCAGAGAACACATAACTCAACACAAGAGTGGAAACTGCACACAGCCAGCAGCAACGGCATAAAGAGCAAACTGTTGGCGCTGGCATCACCCAGGGTAGGGAGAGAGCGCTTGACTAAACTGGAAAAGGACCATGAGCCACACAAAAGATGTGGGCAGCTACAGCCACACACTTGAGAGAATGCCGTCTATTGGACCGTCACAAGTGGAGGCTCTGTTCTTCCTAGGGACACATGCATTAAAACGCCACCACCACCACCGCCACCGCCACCACCCCATGACCTTCCACATGCTTCCACACACACCTCAGCCACCACGAATCTTCACTTTTGACCAGTGGGGAAAACAAAGGGTGTGGGTCTGGCTGCCGATGCTATCTACTGGGCAAGCTTGCGAGGTGATTCTTCTCCCGTCCCAGTCGCCTCGGTTGGAAATTGGAAATAGCTGCCCTCTTTCAAGTGTGCTCTCAACCTGGATCCTAAGGACGAGGACCACGTGAGATCTCTTGCAAGCTCTGCAGACTCTTAACCCAACGCAAAGGTGGGGGGGGGGATGAACTGACTCTAAAGCTCCTCCTGGAGCAAGTAACGGAGCATGGGAAAGGAGCCCGCGAGGTGGCTCAGTGGGTAGAGGTGCCTGCTGCAAAGCCCGATGATCTGAGTTCAGTCCCCACAACCCACAGGGTAAAAAGAGAGAACCATCTCCCACTGGTTGTCCTCTGACCCCCACGTGCATGCCATATCACCCATGCCCTCCAAAAAAAGTAGAACTCTAAAAAGAAAAATGGCTAAGGCCATTGCTCTCATACCTAGAGAGAGATTCATCTGTGTGAATAGTCACCACTCAATAAGAAGAACACAGGTCAACAGCAGCATCTCGTGGCATTAAAGGATAATCAAGCAATCAAACCTAACTCGAGAAAGACCACTGCAGAAACGGCTGCAGCGTGGGAGCTGGAGGAATATGAAGCCCAGAGGACCATCACTGTCCTATCTTCAAAGCCCAGACAAGGGTGAGCACTGGGCAGGTGCTTACTAAACCACTGCTGAGTAAATGAGCACACAGATGGCTGGAGTCAACCCAGGGGACAGGATAATCCCACTCACGAAGTCCCAGGGGGGACATTTTCAGTACGTGTTACTGCAGACTGTTACGACTCAGGGTTCTCTAATTCCAAATACTCGGGTCAAACCGCAGCACCTTCTCTCCCAAAAGTGAGGGTGCCGAGCCTCCGTGCTGGTCATTTAGTGTTTATCTAGAAGCCTTTCTCCGCCTTGCCTGATGAAACCCAGGAGAACTCTCCCTCCCATCTAAAGGTGAGAAAAGATGTCTTCCCAGGAGAACTAAAGGCCTCACTCTCCTGGATTAAATAAAT